>NW_026530359.1:0-95711 GCF_026979565.1 Vidua chalybeata | reverse complement strand
CCCAGCCCCAGCCCGGGCACGTGTGGGTGGGTGGAGGGCTGTTGGCAGGGCCAGGATCCGCTCTCATTTCGTACCGCACCCCAGCCATTGCCCCGAGCCCTGCCAAAGCAGCTGGGCAGCCGACTGAAGGATCAGCTGCATCCGCCCCAGCAAAGGGGGAACCTTTGGTTCCCGGCCAGGCTGTGCAATGCCCAAATCTGGGAGCATCCCCTGCGTGTGGACTCATCTGCAAATTCCCTGTGGAGCCTGGCTTTGGAGAAGGTGCCAGAATCAAAGTGACATCATCTTCAGCCTGCCGGTGACCAGGTGGAGCAAGAGGTTGTCATCCTTGATGTCGTCCTCGCTGTCTCCAGCAGCAGCAGCCCCACCTGCTACAGCTTCTCCAGGGCTCCTTCTCCTTCCCTGGGGCTGAGACCAGGCTGTCAGGGTTCTGCCCAGGGCCCCAGCTGTCAGGGAACCAAGGACAAGCAAAACCAGCTCAGATGGCGGCCACCAGTGCTGGGCAGAGCAGCTCAGCTCCAGCATAAGGGCTGCGTGTTCCCATCTGATGACCCCTGGCAGTGACACAGGCAGCACAAAAAAGTCTGGGTTCCTGTGCTTCTGATTGCCAATGCGTGTGTGGAGCTGTAACTTACCAGGGCCCTGCATCAGAGTGTGCCTGTGGCTCTTTCCCTTCTTCTAGGGCAGATGAATCTCCTGCATCCAGGGATCACACAACAGCTCTTCTAACGAAGGCCTTTCCATGTCCAGCATGGATAAACACCTCCTGATCAGATCTTGGCACTCTGGGCAGAGACACCAGAACCCGCCGGTCAGTTGGAGAAGGCTCCTGTTGGCTTTGCCCCACTATTCCCGTGCCCAGGCCATGCTGGATGTGCTCAGAGCTGGGCCTAAACTTTCCCATCAATTCCCAGTTGTGGAGGAGAGCAGGAGAGCAGGACATGTGCCCCCTCCTCAGCAGCTGCCAGAGCGGGATGCTCACGAGCTGCTGCTGTCTCCCAGCACTGGTATTGCCCCTGTGGCCAGAGATGAGGATCCACCTGGAGAGAGCCGTTGTGGCAGCGAGAGCTGATGGTCCCAGCTGATGTTCTGGCACCCCCTGAAAGGGTGCTCCCCGCAGACCATCTGGTGCAGCACGATGCCCAGGGACCAGACAGTAGCTGGCTTGCCGTAGTACCAGCCAAAATGCATCCATTCCGGGGGGCTGTATGACCGTGTTCCTATGGAATAGAGATGGGCTTCAGCAGGGGGATGCTGCTGCTCCCAGAGCCTGGCCCCAGCATCCCTAGGCATGCAGGGGCTGCCCAGTGGCACACGGGGTGACCGCTGCCCTCTCGCCAGCACCTGGGACTTGTGTACAGACTTGGGGTTGGAAAAGAAGCCACTGGTCTTGAAAGAAGGCAGCTGAAGCCCTGGTAAGGCCCAACCATGACAAGGAAAAACCCACTCAGTGCTGGGGAAAACCATGCCTTCATCCTCCCTGCCTGCATTGCCCCAAAGAACATGATGAATCCAAAGCAAACCAGGTGAGTGGAGCAGTCCAAGCCCTTTCTCACCTGCACACCAAACCAGCTGGGGCACAGGTTCTGGCCCCCCCTCTCTGCTACCCCCACCCACGGGTGTTTTTGTTGGGCTGGCTGCCCCAGCCCCAGCCCCAGCCCGGGGCAGAGTGGTGGGCAAAGGCTGCCAGCAGGGCTGGAAGCTGGCTCCCCACCCAGCCCTGCTGAAACGCAACTCGGCTGAAATCTCAGAGCCATCAAGGGCAGCAAAAGGGACAATCCCCAATGCCACACCCAGCTTGGGCTAGGAGATGTTGGGCCATGAGATACCGGCACCGCGAGCACAGCCCTGTGTGGACTCACCTGCAAAGTGAGTGTAGGCTGTGTCTTGCAGGTAGGTGCCACAGCCAAAGTCGATCAATTTAGCCTCCCCGGTGGCCAGGTCAACCAGGATGTTCCCTGGTTTGATGTCCCTGTGCAGGACCCCGCAGCTGGTGCAGTGCCGCACGGCCTCCAGCACCTGGCGAACAGCTCCCGCGCCACCTCCTCGGACAGGAACCCCCGTGCCCGAATGAAATGGTGCAGGTCCTGAGACCGCTTTGGGCGCTCCAGCACCATCACGATGTCGTTGGGGAGCTCAAGCCACTCCAGCAGCTGGACGACACCGGGGAAGCCAGTGGACACCTTGGCCAGCAGCACCACCTCCAGGGGTGCGCTGGTGCCGTCGGGCTGCGGGAGGAGCACGATGCCGTCAGTGGGGCTGAGGCCGTGCCGGGGCTCGGGAACCCCTCGCCCAGCCCGGGATGCTCTGCGCCCTGCGCTGGCCCCACGCCCGCTCTCCCTCGAGGCGTCCCGGCGGCTTCCACCCTGCCGGGCCCCGGCTCATCCCCGCCCGGCACGCCCCGGCTTCTCCCGCTGGCCCCGCTCACTCACCAGCTCGCCCCAGTGCAGGACGCGGTTCTGTGGCACCCTTTTGATGGCCACCTGCAAGCCAAGAGAAGCAGCGGGCTCAGCTCGCCGCCCGCCCTGCCCAGCCCCATCCTCCTCCTCCTCCTCCTCCTCCTCCTCCTCCTCCTGTTCCTCCTCCGCCCCCTCCTCCTGCTCCCGCTGCCGGCCCCGCCGCTCACCGGGGCGCCGTCCGAGAGCCGCGTGGCCGCGAAGACGCTGCCGAAGCCGCCGCGGCCCAGCAGCGAACCCAGCCGGTACTGCTCCTGCAGGCCCTGCTGCGCCTTCCCTGCCGGCGGGACGCGGCTGTCAGCGCTCGGCCCGGGGCCAGGAGCGGCCCCCGAGCGCCCCTCAAGCGCCCCGGGCCGGCCATCCCCAGGCGTTTGCTCCTGGCAACGGGACAGCGGCGGCTCGGGGCCGGCGGCCGCGCTGCCGAGCGGCGGAGCTCGGGCCGGGGAAGCCGCAGCAGAGGCGGCGGCAGCGGCTGCGCCGCCTGTGTCCTCCGCGGGGCCCGGGAGGAGCCGGGGCCGGGGCCGGGGCCTGTTTGCTCTTTCCAAGAACCTTTCCTGGAGAACGAGGTGCAGCTTCTGTCTCAAGATGTGCCACCAGCTGCAGCTTCTCTTGGCATTCCACACCGTGTGTGCAGCACAACTCTTGCAGCAAAGCAGGACAAATGTTTGAAGAACTTGGCAGCTTGTTCTTTCTCTTCCTTGTGGGCTGGGCAGTTGTGGCATTGGTAAGGATTTCATTGTTATTGTTCTACCCTAAGAAAACATGATGGGCTACCAGGAATTGTTAGGGAGCACAAGCCTGACTGAATGCAGAGAAAGAATCTGCAGAGCCTGCAGCCAGAAATGGAGAGCTGTGTGATCATCATTGCAACATCCCCATGCACATCTTGAAAGTGATCTAGAAGATGAAAATGGGCTGACAGAGGGAGTTTGTTTCTGTGTTTAGTTTAGATGCTTCTACATCTCATGCACTGATATAAATCAGGAGTTCAATCAGTTCATGGAAAGCACCAGAACAAGCTGGAGCTCTCAGGAGATGACTGAAAGAATCTGAAAAGAAGAAATTCAGGCGATGACTTGGTCGACTTTGTCTGTAAGAAGTGTAATTTTTCCCTTATAATTTGTAATCCATCTCCTCTTCAATTATCTTTTGGAAAAAGGCCATTTTCACCCCAGATTCCCCATGAAATGGGTAGCCTGAGCTTGTGGAAGTGCCTGAAAGATGCCCTGTTCCTCTGCAGGGTCACAGAGGCTGAAACAGGAGCAGGAGCCCTCTCTGGGGAAGCCTCCTCCGAGCTGGAATTTGTGCCGTGCTGGGAGAGGAGGAGGAGGAGGGGGAGAACGCTGGGCGCTGTGTGGCAGGAGCAGGAGGTTTGGGCCGCAGGACATTCCGTCTGCGCCGCTGCCCCGCAATGGGCGGGAACGCTGTGGGGAAGACTGGGGGACACTGGAGCGGACTATGGATGCCACTGGGGGGAACTGGAAAGGCCTGGGAATGAACTCAGGTGTACTGGGAGGGATTGGAGGGGCACTGGGGTTGTACTGGGGATGAACTGGGGATGCACTGGGCTGTACTGGGAGGGACTGGAGGGGTTGAATGGGCTGTTCCCGCCTCCACTGCCTCCCATTTGCTGAGGCTCCTGCCCATCATCACCCACAGCCAATCATCGCCAGGGATTGTGGCTTTGGGGGCGGTGCCTGGAGTCAGTGCTGTCTTTTCTTTTGCCTACAACTCCCATCATGCCTCGCAGCCCATTAGAGCCCCATTGGAGCCGGGACTACAACGCCCGTCATGCCCCGCGCTCCACAGACCCCCCCCCCCCCCCCCGGTATCCGCCCCCATCTGTGCCGTAAGTGTCCCCCAGACCCTCCAGGATCCCCGAGTGACCCTCAGCGGCCATTTGGGACCCCCCACAATTTTACTGGCAAAGTACAAAAAAGCAAGAAACTTTGGAAAAGGATTTAATACAACATCCAATCCAACATAAAACACCCTAGAATTAACTTAATTCACTCAGCCCATTTAACCTGGAAACCTTTAAACACTTTAGTTGTTGAGGTACCCAAAAAATGTTCCATAGAAAGAGCATGAGAAGGAGAGGAAAGAGAGAAAGATGCAAAGACAGAAGCTCCATAGAAAGACACGCACGTGGCTCCCAGCCCCTGGCGTTCCAGTGTGGGTGAGACACAAACCCCAGGAGAAGGCAGAGTCCATAGCAGGGGCTGACCTTGTGCTCTGTGTTTTAAGGCCCTGGGCCTTTGTGGGCCTCCCCCAGGTGGGATTTCTGATTGCTCGGGCAATCAGGGCTGGGTTAGCGCTGTCCCCTCTGTGTGACTGATTGACAGCTCAGCCCAAGGTGTCCTGGGACATCGATCTCATCCAGCCTCTGACAGCGACCACGGTGACACTGGGGAACCTCATGGAGCCATGGGTCAGTTGTGACAATGCAGGTCCAAGGACACCATGGTGACACTGGGGAACCTCATGGAACTGTGAAAAACACATTCACTCTCCTGTGAAAATTTACAAAGTTTAATAAAGGACAATAGGAGACAAGGACCATAGAGCAAAGGTTAGTTTGGCTGGGTGCATCTTGACACTCAGCCAAGAGCACACCCTTCTCTTTGGGGATTCCCCTTAAATGCCTTTTCTATTACATCAGCCTGTTGCATATTCATAGACTCTTATGCATACCCATTAACTAATTTACATTTTCCAGGAACTATTTGACATGGCCCCTCCTCGGGTCTGCCTTTTTAGAGCATGCCTGTTTCTTGGCTGTGGTTTTGGCTCCTTCTCTTTATCACTTCCAGTCCGGGTCCCGGCCCACGCTGCCTTCAGACGGTGAATGCTGATGGTTGGCAGATCTGTACAGGCGTCCTCATCCTGTGTTCACTGGATGTTATCCCATCCAAGCAGGCATTTTAACACAAGCATAGCTATTTCACTACTATACCTAAGCTTAATTAACAGCAGAAATACAAACTATATCTTTGTAACAAAGTGATTTTAACACCACACCTATAAAATCCATGGAAAAGGTCTGGACTGTTTGACTGCCTTGGCCTTTGGGGGGCCACCTGACAGGTCCAGCTGACCTTGGCATGTCGAGGGCTGCTTCTCAGTAGTCCCTGAAGCACTGGGGCCCTGTGCTTTCCTTCCTGTGCAAAGAACTGTCCCTCTTTCCAGCTGTCCATGGCCAAAACTGGGATTCCTTCTCCAAATTTCCTTATATGCAAAGATTGTTCCCAGATGAAATCTGCCAGGACAGACAGGTCTGGCTGGCTTGGCTACCCCGAGTCCACCTCTCATCTGCCTTTGAAACACTGGAATCATGTGCTTTTCTTTCCAATGGAAAAAAAAAAAGCACCTTTCACATCCAAGTCCCCATGGCCAAAGTTGGGAATCCACCTCCAGATTTCCCATATCCAAGGATAGCTCCCAGACAAAACCTCCTGGAAGATACATGTCTGGCTGGCCTTGGCTTCCTGAGGGCTGGCACACATCTGCCTTTGAAACACTGGGGCTCAGTGCTTTCCTAATGAAAAGAACTCTCCTTCCTGCCCAGGTGCCCACAGCCAAAACTGAGATTTCACCTCCAAAAATCCCTGGATGCCCTGCTCCCCTCGGGCTGAGGTGCTGAGAGCTCTGCAGCCCCTGCTGCCATCCCATCTGCCCAGGCCAGCACAAGAGCCCCGGCCTTGGGGCCCTCCAGAGCTGCTCCTGCTCCAGGCCCAGGGCCCATCCCAGAGCTGGGGCAGCCACAAAGCTGTGCCCATTTCTGTTCATTGCTGCTCTGATGGGGATGGATCCTCAGCCCCTTGGAGGTTGGTGATGAATTTTAATTGTCCTGAGTCCTCTCCTTTCTTGAGCCCTTCTGTTGAGAAATTCAGTGACAAAGGCTCATTAACATTTGTTCAAAACACCCACGCAAGACAAGCCCATGGGAATAATTCAAGTCTTCAATACTTCTGTGGTCAATTAGACAGATTTCAGAAGTGTATTCAAAGTGAATCTACTATATTGAAAAGAATGAAGAGAGAATTGTTTTGTCCTGTTTATTTTTCTTTTCCTGTTTATAGATTGATATCAGCAATCCCCAGTTGATATTGATCCCCAGCACCTCCTAATGCAGTCTGAACAGATATGAAATTCAAGACCCTCCATGGCTGACAATCAATCACACTTTGTCCCTACCCCCACCCCACCATTTCCCTCATCCAAGCCCTGGCACTCAGAGCAGCTGAGGAATGGAGTCACATCCAGGGCTGTCCCCAGGGCTCAGGACTGGGGCCAGGTCAGTGAAATCTCTTTATTGCTGCTCTGGACGAGGCCATCGAGGGCACCCTCAGGCAGTTCCCAGGTGAGCCCAAGCTGGGTGGCAGTGTGGCTGTGCTGGAGGGCAGGAAGCTCTGCAGAGGGATCTGGACAGGCTGGAGCCATGGGCCCAGGACAATTGGATGAGGTTCACCAAGGCCAAGGGCCGGGTCCTGCCCTGGGCTCACAACCACCCCAAATCCCTGGCTCTGCCCTGCCCCTGATCCCCACAGCCTGTCCTGTTTCCTCCATCCCTGCATTGCCAGGGACTTTCTGGGACAAGGCAGCTCTGCTCTGGGGATGGAGGGAGGTGCAAGTGCCACCACTGCAGTGGGAACCAGAACTCATCGGGTTTGTGTCCTTTGGGAGTCAGGAACTGGTGGCACTCAGAGTCACAGGAAGTTTCTCTTCATGGCCAACATAAAATATGTAAATGTGATCAAATTTTAAGAAACATTGAAACTCTTCCCGCAGAAATGGGAGACATCCCAGCAACATCTGACATGTCCAGCATTCACAAGGGATTTTTGTAGAAAACCAATTTTACACAAAGATGATGTTGTGATAGATATAGAAACAGTTAAGTTGTTGTATCATGATGCTCTGCGTGAAGTGGGGATAAATCAGCCTGAACCATGCCTGGTCTGTAAAGCTGTCAGTGGTGGATGGAGAAGGGGGTCAGGCTGCTTTTGGGGTTGAGGAAATGCTGAAAGCAGCCTGACTCATTTCATCTCCTCCTGTCCTGGGATGAGGAGCCCCTCAGCCTTCCCTGCTCCGGGCTGGACAAGCCCAGCTCCCTCAGCCTCTGCTCACAGCCCAAGGGCTCCAGCCCCACCTTGGAGGCCCTTCCCTAACCCTGCTGCAGCTGCAGGGGGGACCCAGCGGGACAGGGGACCCTGCTGGACACAAGCAGGGGAGACTTCTCTGGGGGGGAAATGTGAGCGGGGCTGGGGCAGAGTGACCAACCAGTGACCTCACAGAGCCCCACTGTGATGTCACAGTCTGCTCTGTGATGTCACACAACTGCACTGTGATGTCACAGCCCACTCTGTGATGTCTCTCTACCACACTCTATGATGTCAGAGTCTGCCCTGTGATGTCACAACCTGCTCTGTAATGTCACATCTTAGCCTGTGGTGTCACGGACCACCCTCTGATGTCACACAGCTGCCCTGTGATGTCAAGGACTGCTCTCTGGTATCACACAGCCACTCTGTGATGTCACACAGTCCCCTCTATTACGCCTTAGCTGATCAGTGACCTCACATAACCCACTCTGTGATGTCATAGCCCACTCTGTGATGTCACAGCCCTCTCTGTGACCTCACTCAACCTGTTCTGTGATGTCACACAGCCCCTTGCTGACATCGCAGCTGCTCTGTGCCTCTCTCACACACAGCCACGGCGGTGCCTCTATGACACAGCCCCCTCTGGGACATCACACAGCTCATCTGTGACATCACGGCCATTCCCTGAGGTCACTGCTCCCTCTCTGGGACATCCCCCGGTGTCACCTTTGGGACAGAGGGGATAGGTGGGCTCCAGGCGTATTTGGGCCCCTGTGCCTGCAGCCCCCAGCGCCCGGAGGTGCCCAGCAGCTCCCGCAGGCTGCAGGACCTCCGCGCCACCCCCGACAACCACAAGTGTCCGTCCTCATCCCGGCGGAGCTGGCACCGCTTGGAATCCCGGCCGGAGCGCGGCTGTGGAGCGACCGCCGGGCTCAGTGGGGCGGGGACCCCCGGGAGCCCCCAGACCCTTCCTGCCCCGTGGGTGCCCGCGTCAGCAGAGGTGAGGCAGAGGGGGTGGCGTGCTGTCCCCAGGCATGCCAGAGTGTCCCCATGGGTGTCAGGCTCTCCCAGTGGATGACAGGGTGCCCCTATGGATGCCAGGCTTTCCAATGGCTGCCGGGCTGTCCCCGGCGATGCTGGGCTGTCCCGTGGGTGCCACACTGTCCCCCCACCCTTGGCTCACCTGTCACGGCTGCAGACCTGTCCGGGGCTCTGCCTCTCCTCCTCGGTGATGGGCAGCAAGTCCAGCATGGCCAGGCTCAGCCCCTGAGCAGCAGGCCTCGGCCAGAGCTGACTGACAGCGCGAATCCTGGGCACTGCGTGAGCAACACCATTGGTATTATTTACCTAAAATACATGACAATGATGCTTATGCCAGCTCCGTATAACCTGGTGTAGTTATCTGCAAGAAATGTATCATTTGAAGGAACTTTCCCAGTTGACATGAATAGAGTCTTTTTTGTAGGGTATTTTAGGGGAAAACCCTCCCATTCGAGGTCTGGGCTCTGGCCAAACCCTGGTCCCTGCTGGTCAGGACGTGTGCTATCAGATCCAGGAGTTCCTGTGCTAAAAATAGAATCAAGTCACTTTGAGTTACTGATTTGGGCCTATAAAAACTGGACTCACTTTTGGGGTGAATTTGGAGAGCTCACCTATGGGTGGATGCACAGTGCAGGATTTTGCCAGTTGCTGGGAAGGATTCTCCAGATCCTCACTGTGAAACGGGGCTCCCCAGCGACTGCAGACTCTGGATGGTGGTAAAGTATTTAGGCAATTGGTGATGTATCTTTGGCAATCATGCTCCTTTCTCTCCCACAGTAATGGTTAGGTGTGTAATAAAAAGGTCTTTGTTCATTAAAACGAACATTGAAAGAAAATAAGAATTTAAACTGAATAGAGAATTTCAGACTGCGAGAAGAGAAAGAGGAAAAAAAAAAAAAGGGGGGGTGGTTTGATAAACAACAAGTATTCTGCTTAAGAATTGTGCAAATGCAGCTAGCACAGAAGACTGTGTAACTAACTATATACAAGCTAACTTTTAGGCCAAGGACAACCGGCAAAGAAGATAAGGAGCCTTCATCCCTATGACCACCAAGGGCAGAGAGAAAAAGGACCCCCTAGCAACCAATTGCACCGGCGCAGAGTACATCGAGAGAAAATACGTCAACTGAAAAAAAGGGGGGACTATAAAAACAAAAAGGTCAAAGGGGGAAGGCGCGCCGTGGCAGAGTGGAGACTCCCCGGCCGCCCAGCGCTGTTTTTTTGCTTAATACCGCTTGCTTAATAAATTCTTGTTAATTGATTTATCTATAATTAGCCTCCCCAATTGAATTTGTCCATAACAAATTTGGTGCTGTGACTCGGATAAGGGCAAACGGGCAGGAATTCCTAATCAGGGAGGCGCCCCGCTGCTTTTTCAGCGGCCCTGGTGCAGGCTTTTCCTTCTCGGGCCCTTACCGACGAACCTAAATTCGGTATTAAGCAAAAGGGATACCGGTAACCCCATAATCTTTGTGCACGAAGCCCGGGCGAAGGCGCAGGACAGCGTGAGTATAAAAGTGGGATCCGCTCGGTTGGGGTTGGGATCCCAGGACATAACGTACGAGACGTCCTTTTAGGACGAGGCAAGTGTGGACCTCTAAGTAGTGCAGTTTCCAGACCCCGAGAGGGGCTGGGCCACGAACAGGGGGCCGCGAGTGTGTGTGTGTGTGAAGGTGTCCTGGAAGATGGGACAGAGGAAAAGCAAGCCCTCTGATTCCATGGGGACGGGGACCCCGGTAAAGTTTCCCCAGATACCACCTGACAGTCTGTTAGGTTTAATAATAAAATCTTGGGATGAATACCCTTCAAGAAAAGGGAAGGATAGGGCAAAAATGATACATTATTGTATGGAAGTATGGGGAGGGAAACAAATCCGTGGTGATAATTTATTTTGGCCAGTGTTTGGAAGCTTCGAGGACTGGATTTGCCAGGCATTAAACATTTATGTAAATTCTAAAGAACCTTTTGATATGGAAGAGAGCAAGTACGCTGCTCTCTGGATAGTGGGGGAAACAAGAGCAAAACTTTTTGCCTTAAGCACCCAGGGAGAAAAAGAAAAAAAAAAAGAAAAATAAAAAGCCTGAGGAGGTTCCAACTGCACCCCCTCTACCATACATACCTCCCCCTCCTCCACCTCCACCAGCACCACCAGTAGTCTACCCCAATTTAGATCAAGGGGGGGATTTTGAAAACCAGGAAGTAGAAATCCTGGAACCGGTCCCTGAGGAAAATCGTCGTGTTACTCGTAGCCTAACAAGGGGAAAAGCGAGAGGGAAAGGCAAGCTCTATATCCATTAAGGGAAGTAGCTTTGGGAATGATCCCTAATCCTAATGCTGGTCAGCAGGGACAACCAGCCCAAATTCCGGGAATAGGTTATGTGGAGGTACCTCTTAATTCAGGAGATGTGAGGGAGTTCAAGAAAGAAATGGGACATCTATTGGAAGACCCCCTTGGAGTTGCAGAGCGGGTGGATCAGTTTCTGGGGCCCAACGTGTATACGTGGGACGAAATGCAGTCAATACTGGGGATTTTATTCACATCTGAGGAGCGAGGGATGATCAGGACAGCTGGTATGAGAATTTGGGATAGAGACCTTCAGGCAGGACCCCAAGCAGATACTAAATGGCCTTTACAGCGTCCTAATTGGGATAAGCAAGATCCCCTGCATAGGACACATATGGCAGACTTAAGAACAATTCTTATCCAGGGGATCAGAGAATCAGTCCCTAAGGGGCAGAATGTGAATAAAGCTTTTTGTGAGAGTCAAAAGAAAGATGAGGACCCCACGGAATGGTTAGGACGGCTCCGGAGATCTTTTCAGCTGTACTCCGGAGTAAATCCTGACACTCCGGAAGGACAGATGTTGTTAAAGACCCAGTTCGTGGCCAGAGCCTGGCCTGATATTAGGAGAAAATTGGAAAAGATTGAGGATTGGCATGGTAGAGGCCTGGATGAATTGTTGCGGGAAGCTCAGAAAGTGTATGTACGGAAAGAGGAGGAAGGACATAGGAAACAAGCAAGAGTGATGATGGCTGTGGTACGTGAAGGGCAGAGGGGCACGCTTAGTCAGTTCCAGGGAAGTAAGCCAAAGGGTCAGAAGGTAGAAGAAGGGAGAAGAGAAAAGGAGAGTGGACAAGGAAGCTGCTTTTATTGTGGTAAGAGAGGGCATTTTCGCGGGAATGCAGAGAAAGGTTGGCAGATGAAAAGCAATTCAAGGAAGATTGAGGGGGTCAGGGGCTCTATTTGCTGGGGACCCAGGAAAAAAACAGAGCCCCTGGTAAAACTAAAAATTGGTCCCCAGCAGCAAGAATATGAGTTTCTTGTGGACTCAGGAGCTGAGAGATCAACGGTTCAAACCCTTCCCTCAGGGTGTAAATTATCAAGAGAAACAATACAGGTAGTTGGGGCAAAAGGGGAAGCCTTTAAAGTGCCTGTAATCAAAGACGTGATTTTTGAAACCAGCTCCAAAATAGGTATAGGGTCACTGCTATTCGTTCCAGAGGCTGACTATAACTTACTGGGACGAGATTTGATGATTAAATTAGGAATTAGAATCGACATAAATGACAAGAAGCTAAATATTAAATTATGTCCTCTTTGGGTAGAGGACGAACAGAAAATTAACCCTGAAGTGTGGTATACCCCAGAAAAAGCAGGCCGATTGGACATAAAACCTTTTGAGATAATATTAAGAAATCCTGAAGTCCCAGTTAGAGTTAAGCAGTACCCAATTCCAAATGAAAGAAGGAAAGGGGTCAAACCTGAAATTGAAAGATTAAAAGCACAAGGGTTATTAGAACCCTGCATGTCTCCTTTTAATACTCCTATCCTTCCTGTTAAAAAACCCGATGGGAAATACCGTTTGGTACATGACTTACGAGAAATTAACAAAAGGACTGTAGAAAGATTCCCTGTAGTAACTAACCCTCATACTTTATTAAGTCAATTAGGCCCCGAAAATCAGTGGTATAGTGTTATAGATTTAAAGGATGCATTTTGGGCATGTCCCCTTAAAGAAAGTTGTAGGGACTGTTTTGCCTTTGAATGGGAAGACCCAGACACCCACAGGAAACAACAACTCCGTTGGACGGTACTCCCACAAGGGTTTACAGAGTCCCCTAATTTATTTGGCCAGGCACTGGAGCAGCTGCTTACAGATTTTCAGTTGAGAGAAGGGGCTGTCCTGATTCAGTATGTAGATGACTTGTTAGTAGCTGGGAAAGAAGAGGAAATTGTCAGGGAAGAGAGTATAAGATTACTCAATTTTCTAAGCTTGAAAGGACTCAAAGTGTCAAAATCCAAATTACAATTTGTGGAAAAAGAGGTGAAATATCTCGGACATAGACTGAGTCAAGGAACGAAGAAACTAGACCCAGAAAGGGTTAAGGGAATCTTAGCTATGCCAGGGCCAAGGACAAAGCGGGAGGTTAGACAGCTGTTAGGATTGTTTGGGTACTGTAGACAATGGATAGAGGGATTTAGCAGGAAAGTAAAATTCCTATATGAGAAACTAACAAAAGAAGGCTTGCTTAAGTGGACTCGGGAAGGTGAGGAAAAACTACAGGACCTCAAGGCAGAATTAGTAAATGCACCGGTTCTCAGTCTTCCTGATTTAAAAAGGCCCTTTTATAATATAAAACCAGGTGATAAGGTGTTAATAAAAACCTGGAAAGAAACCTCACTAATCCCAAACTGGGAAGGCCCCTATGTTGTTTTACTTACTACAGAAACTGCAGTCAGAACCGCCGAGAAGGGATGGACACATGCGAGCCGAATAAAGGGACCGATTACTGCTGCTGCTGCCGAAGACCCCTGGAGAATAACCAGCCAACCCGGAGATCTTAAGGTCACATTTAAACGGACTTAATGGACTCAGTAAAAATTGTACAAACCAGCTGGTATAGTGAGATATTGGATTATGGATATCCTATAACTGATGATTTTAGAGTCTATTGTACAAATAAGGATTGTGATTGTTACCCTTTTGTATGCTATATTTGTAAAATCTGCCAGGAACGGTGGTGGGTCCATAGTTATAGAGGTACCCCTCCTAGGGGTATTTGTAAAGGGTGTTATCAATTAGAAAGAGAACTGACAAAGTCAGTCCTAAAGATTGGAGAAGAGAACGGGACCCTACCAAGGGAATCCCAAGAGTGGTGGGAGGTGTTTACTAAGGGGGCTAGGCCTGAAAATTGTTGTTACCACTCTAATGAACCAATTCCCCTAATTGTTCAAATTATAAAAGGGAATTGCCGGAAGACTTTACCTGGAATTCAGTGTAATTCACCGCAAGTGAAGGATAAGAATTGGGAATCATTCAAAAAGAGGCAGCAAAAACAGAGTAAGGGTCCTCCTGAAGAATATCCTTGCTGCCGAGAAGATGGTACACCTCGCGGCTCGAAGCAACCGGGTCGGCGAGCGAGGCAGAGGGATAAGAAGCAGTGGAGGAAAAAGCCCTCAAACTGGGACAATTCAAAGGTATTTCAAGAACTGCCTCAAGGGTACTGATCTCCCAAGGGTAAAGGTGAGCCCGGCAATAACATGTCAAACCAAACAGTGGGAAGGGGGAAATAATGATAATCAAGTTCTGGGGCGGTTTGGACTCCACCCTTGCTGGCAAATTCTGTACATATTAGTTATATGTTGTACCTGGCCTGTACAAGGGGACTATGCACACCAGCCATTTAATTGGACTCTGACCAAAATAGACCAAGGGAAAGTTGTTAAGCAAAATGCCACCACTGTAGCTCCTACTTTTTTAGTTACTAATGAGGACTTGGTGAACTCTGTGTGGGGATGGAGTAAACCTGACTTCCACGCTATCTATTGGTGTCCTAGCTCCAATCCTGGGAGGGGATATTGTAATTACCCTGGTGAATATCTGTGTGGATATTGGGGCTGTGAAACCATAGCAACTGCCTGGGCTGTCACCCATCCAGATAAATTTTTACAGGTCTCATGGTATCCTAAAGGATGCAAAGTTCCATGGTATGGCACTCAAGGAGAAATTCTGTATATGGGGAATTGTAGGTCCTTGAAAATACAGGTGCTCAACCCCCTGGACCCAGGATGGCTGGTAGGAAAAACTTGGGGAGTAAAGTGTTGGGAACCGGGTAAGGATCGTGGAGGGTACATTCAAATAAAAAAGGAAATCCTACCACATGATCCTCTACCCATAGGCCCTAACTCTGTAATTGCTGAGGAGAAGTTAACCGAGACAGCTATAGGGACCAGTGACACCACAATGCCCGGAAACGAGACCCTCATACTCCCGACCCCGGATCCCCAGCAAAGTACCCTTTGGAACTTATGCAGGCAGCGTACCAAGTCCTCAATGTAACACGACCTAACATTACTGAACAATGCTGGCTGTGCTTTGATATTAAACCTCCTTTCTATGAGGCAGTAGGGCTCAATGAGAAACCCAAGCGAGTTAATGGGAGCAATCCGCCACAATGTAACTGGAAAGACCCCCAAACCCAAGGGATAACGTTAGCAGCAGTAACTGGAAAGGGACGATGCATAGGGAGAGTCCCGTGGCAAAAGAAACATTTGTGTAAAACAGTCAGTAAAGCACAGCATAAGGGTAACCCGGCAAAATGGTTGATTCCAGCCAAAAATACTAAATGGATATGCTCCAGAGGGGGGCTTACACCCTGTATTGCTCTTGACCTATTCAACGAAGTCTCTGAGTTTTGCATACAAGTGGTAATAGTCCCTAAAATCATTTATCATCCTGAGGAATATGTGTTTAATGCTCAAGTCACTTCTGAACATCACTTATCAAAAAGGGAACCCTTCACCGCCTTGACAGTGGCTACCCTAATGATTGTAGGTGGAACAGGTGTTGGCACCGGGGTGGCATCATTAGTAAAACAGAATCAAGAATTTAATTCCTTGAGGATTGCTGTAGATAAAGACTTAGCCCGCATTGAACAGTCGATCTCAGCCCTTGAAAAGTCTGTAAGATCCCTGTCAGAGGTAGTATTAGAAAATCGTAGAGGATTGGACTTAATATTCTTGCAACAGGGAGGATTATGTGCTGCCCTTAGGGAGGAATGCTGTGTGTATGCAGACCACACGGGAATTGTGAGAGATACAATGACTAAACTAAGGGAAGGCCTCGAACGGAGAAAGAGGGAGAGAGAGTCACAGCGAAGCTGGTATGAGACTTGGTTCAACAGCTCCCCTTGGCTTACCACGCTACTATCAACCCTTGCAGGTCCTGTGATATTGTTGTTACTAGGTTTAACTTTCGGACCTTGCATTTTTAATAAAATCATAGACATTGTAAAAGGAAGACTAGAAGCAGCTCATCTAATGCTTATTAGGGAGAGGTACGAAGCATTGCCCAGGGACTCAGAAGTAGATGAAACCCTGGTCTTAAGCCACCAAGAGTTAAAGTGTTTTAATGAACAAATTGGTAAAGAGAAAGAGGAGGGATTGTAATAAAAAGGTCTTTGTTCATTAAAACGAACATTGAAAGAAAATAAGAATTTAAACTGAATAGAGAATTTCAGACTGCGAGAAGAGAAAGAGGAAAAAAAAAAGGGGGGGGTGGTTTGATAAACAACAAGTATTCTGCTTAAGAATTGTGCAAATGCAGCTAGCACAGAAGACTGTGTAACTAACTATATACAAGCTAACTTTTAGGCCAAGGACAACCGGCAAAGAAGATAAGGAGCCTTCATCCCTATGACCACCAAGGGCAGAGAGAAAAAGGACCCCCTAGCAACCAATTGCACCGGCGCAGAGTACATCGAGAGAAAATACGTCAACTGAAAAAAAGGGGGGACTATAAAAACAAAGAGGTCAAAGGGGGAAGGTGCGCCGTGGCAGAGTGGAGACTCCCCGGCCGCCCAGCGCTGTTTTTTTGCTTAATACCGCTTGCTTAATAAATTCTTGTTAATTGATTTATCTATAATTAACCTCCCCAATTGAATTTGTCCATAACAGGTGCTTGCTGACATTGGCTTGTTGCTAAAGCCAACTGATATATTTATTGAATATGTCATTTTACTTTTGTGTTGTCTTTATGTTCATAGTAAAATAAGACCATTCTTTCCATTGGTGTCTGTGTTCTTTAAATCTCCCCTCTTGATTGGCAGAACACTTTCTAATAGCCAGATTGTGTTAGAAGTTTTCTATCTGGCTGATTCAGTATCAGTTGGGCAGCCGGGGGATGAGGACAGCCGGCAGGGACAGAGGCGCAGGGCAGGGACACCGTAGGACAGCCTGGGCTGCAGAGGGCACAGGCATGTGCAGCAGCTGCAAGGCCCTGACAGAGCCAACCTGTGCAGCACTTTGGCCGTGGCTGCTGGCCCTGGCTCCAGGAGGGGACAAGTGACCCTTGCAGGCCTGGGGCCTCATTGCCTCCTTGTCCCTGCTCAGCAGCCTGGCAGGGGCCGCCCCATGGTCCTGCCCTTGGCATTGCACATCCCCACATGCCAGTGCCCATCCCGGGAAGAGCCCTGAGCAAGGAGGGAGGGACAGGATCTGCCTTGCCAGGGGCTGGGGCTCAGCCTTGGCCCTTTGCATTCCTGAAACACATCCAGGTGTGCTCAGCACCAGAGACACCTTTGCCCTGTTTCTCCCCACCTGTCATCACTACCTCCAGTGTTCTGCTCTAACTGGAACCTGGGGACACTTTCTCAGTCACGTCCCTCAGTGGGACCCATTAAAACTTCAAGAAACTTTGGTGTTTAAATTTAACTTTGAGTTCTTGAGAAGTTTTTTGAAGACACTCTCAGGGACTGAGTCTGATGTAAACAACACCAAAGCCCCAGAGGGTCATTAAAGTCCTGGTGCTGTGTCTGTGCTGCTGAGCTGGGATGGGCTCCTGGCACAGAGGCAGCTCCTGGCAACCAAGAAAAGCTTCAAAAAGACATTTCTCCTGAGGAGCAGCTCCTCTCCCAGCCCAGCAGTGCTGGGGCACAGCCCAGAGGCACAGAGAGCTTCAATCAGTCAGGGCTGGGAAGGTGCTGAGAAATGCCTGGGGCAGAATCACTGCCAGCCCTTGGCACAGGAACCTCTGGCTGCAGGACAAGGCAGCTGCAGCTCCTGCAGTGATCTCCTCAAGCTGGAACATCCCAATGCCCACAGACCCTGTGAGTACATTCTCTGATTCTCTCTTGTGCAGAGCAGCCAGGGGTGCCCAGGGCTGTCCTGCAGAGCAGGGTCCTGCAGCCCAGGGCACTGTGCTGGGCCAGGGACTCTGCTGCCTGCCAGGGGCAGCTCTCAGCCAGCCCTGGGAGCTGCTCCCAGCACTGGGGGACAAGATCTGGGTGGCAGGAGACAGCTGGTAGGATTTGGAAGTGTTCTTGTTGTGTGGTGAGGATGCTGCATTGTTCAGGACTGCTCCCAGAATGACATTTACCTCCAGGGTGTTTCCTAGTAGATGAAGTGATGAGCACAGCAAGGCAGGGGCTGCATAAAAAAGAAAAATCCTGCTTTTTAAATCTACATCTCTGGGTGGCATGAATGGGAAATTGCACTTAGATATTCATCTCTTTGTTCATGTTGTGAAAAAAAAAAAAAAATTCTCTCTGATCTGAATAAACTGGGCAGTGACAGAAATCAGCACAGGGTCCTTTTGCCAGCCTCCTCAGGGCTGCTCTGATGTTGCCATGAGAGCATGCAGGGCCAGAGCTGCTCCTGGGCAGTGCCGGAGCTGGGAGGGGTCTGCAGGGCAGAGCTGAGCCCCCAGGGCTGGGCTGGGCTCTGGCAGAACTGGCAGGGCCCAGCCCTGGGAACAGGGCCCCAAGCTGTGCTGGGATATTTCAAATATTCCACAAACTGAACTATTCCATATTACTTTTTCTGCAGATATCCATGCCAAGACACAGCAAATGTCCAACAGCAGCTCCATCAGCCACTTCCTCCTGCTGGCACTGGCAGAGACGCGGCAGCTGCAGCTCCTGCACTTCTGCCTCTTGCTGGGCATCTCCCTGGCTGCCCTCCTGGGCAACGGCCTCATCATCAGCGCCGGAGCCTGCGGCCACCACCTGCACACGCCCATGTTCTTCTTCCTGCTCAACCTGGCCCTCAGCCACCTGGGCTCCATCTGCACCACTGTCCCCAAAGCCATGCACAATTCCCTCTGGGACACCAGCACCATCTCCTACTCAGCATGTGCTGCACAGGTATTTTTCTTTGCCTTTTTCATTGCATCAGAATTTGCATTTCTCACCATCATGTGCTACGACCGCTACGTGTCCATCTGCAAACCCCTGCACTACGGGACCCTCCTGGGCAGCAGAGCTTGTGCCCACATGGCAGCAGCTGCCTGGGCCAGTGGCTTTCTCAATGCTCTGCTGCACACAGCCAATACATTTTCCCTGCCTCTGTGCCATGGCAATGCCCTGGGCCAGTTCTTCTGTGAAATCCCACACATCCTCAAGCTCTCCTGCTCACACTCTAGCTTAAGGGAATTTGGGCTTCTTGTAGTCACTTTCTTTTTTGGCTTTGGCTGTTTGGCGTTCATGGTTTTCTCCTATGTGCAGATCTTCAGGGCTGTGCTGAGGATCCCCTCTGAGCAGGGGTGGCACAAAGCCTTTTCCACCTGTCTCCCTCACCTGGCCGTCGTCTCCCTGTTTATCAGCACTGACACATTTGCCTACCTGAAGCCCCCCTCCATCTCCTCCCCATCCCTGGATCTGGCGGTGTCAGTTCTGTACTCGGTGGTGCCTCCCGCCCTGAACCCCCTCATCTACAGCCTGAGGAACCAGGAGCTCAAGAAATCTCTCAGGAAAGCTGTGACTGGATGCTTTTCAGACTTTTCACTGTCCCATAACAGCCCTCACAGTGCTTTGCATTGGGAGCCAGAAAGGAGCCGGAAACACACCCCTGGTTTGGCTCCTGCTGTGTCTCAGCATTCTCCCTCCATCAAGGGGCTGCGAGTGGGTCAGATCCTGGCAAGGGACACCAGGCCAGCGACCCAAATTAACCAAACGGATATTCCAGGCTGTATGGCATTAGTTCTGGTGTAAAAGCTAAGGAAGGAGGAGGAATAGGGGGCATTTCCTATCTACAGTGTTTGCCTTCCTGATCAACCACTCTGCCTGCTGAAGTCCTGCTTCCTGGGAAGTGGCTGAACATCACTTGCTGACGGGAAGGAGAGAATAAAATTATTGGGTTTTTTCTCATTGCTGGTGCATGTAAAAACTTCCTCTTTTGCTACAGAAAACTGCCTTACCTCAATCTATGATTTCTTTCCCATATTATTTTCTCTCCCCTGCCCAGCCAAAGAGGGGAGTGCTAGCACGGCTTGGTAGGCACGTGGACTCCAGTGGAGGTAACCCACCAGAAGAAGCCACAGAATGCCTGCTTTCCTCTGACAGCAACTCTCACTGTATGTCATGAGAAGCCAAATCTGCCCTTATGTATATTTTAATGTTTTTTCTGCTTTTGATTCTGTTATATTAAAAGAAATGCTATTATTTACCCTCTTAATCTTAATTATCCCTGCTTCTTGTGTGACCCAGAAACATTGCGTAGGCAGGAAGTCTCACATTGTATTTAGGTGAAATAAATGAATATTCCACAACTTTTAAAAATTTTTGTACTATTGCCATCAGAGCAGCAATGAACAGAAATGGGCACAGCTTTGTGGCTGCCCCAGCTCTGGGATGGGCCCTGGGCCTGGAGCAGGAGCAGCTCTGGAGGGCCCCAAGGCCGGGGCTCTTGTGCTGGCCTGGGCAGATGGGATGGCAGCAGGGGCTGCAGAGCTCTCAGCACCTCAGCCAGAGGGGAGCAGGGCAGCCAGGGAGCCTCCTTTCCCTTGGCCAAGCCCCTTCCCCCATGGTGGGGCTGAGTCCTGGCTGAGCTGCAGCTGCTGCTGTGCCCTTGCCAGGGGCTGAGGCCGTGGGGCCAGTGGCCAGAGCAGCCTGGCCTGAGCAGAGCTGTGGGACCAGAGCCGGCTGGGCTGTGCTGGGGAGAGGCCCTTGGTGCTGCACAGAGCTCAGGGCAGCTGGCAGAGCTTGCAGGGAGCTGGGCTGGGCTCCGAGAGCCTGGCCCAGAAACCATCAGTGTCCATCTCAGCCTGGCTGAGCGTGCAGGGGCAGGACTCAGCCCAGGCCTTGTGGGGCAGGGCCAGCGCCTGTGCAAGGCATTGAAAACAGGCAAGTGCCCGAGAGAGGAGGCTGCTCTGTGCCCTTGGGGGCATGGACACAGCAGGGAGGGGGCCCAGGACATTTGTCAGCGCCAGCCTCTGTCCCCAGCCCTTGGCAGCCCTGGCTGCTGAGCCCAGCTTTGGCCTGGGCTGAGTTTGGCTGTGGCCCAGCTCCATCCTCCTGCGGGGCTCAGGGCCTGTTCCCGGCCATGGCCAGCCCTGGCCGGCCTCTCTGCTGGCCCAGAGGCCGGCAGAGCCCGGGGCAGGGCTGTCTGTGCAGCCCCACAGGTGCCACGGGCTGGGCAGGAGCTGGCAGAGGCTGCCCAGCAGGGAGGCCATGGGGCACAGAGCCCCAAGGCTGCCGTGGGCACCACGGCACAGGGGCCGTTCCCAGCCGCAATGCTCCTGTCCTGGGCTGGGCCTGCACAGGGGCTGTGGCACCATGGCTGGGCCAGCACAGGGCCACCAAGGGGCCACGCAGCCGCTGCCGGGGCTGGCAGCAAGGCCGGCCACAGACAAGGAATTGCTGAGCGTGGCCTGCGCTGGCCAGGGCTGACTGTGCCAAAGGCAGAGCTCAGCTGCCCTTGGGGGCTGCAGGAACACTCAGGAACCCAAAGAGCCTCCATGGCTGTGCTGGAGACCAAGGCTGGAGCAGGGAAATGCAGGGCTGCTGCGCCATGGGGAGGGCATGGAATTCCAGCACACACCTCAGCTCTCTGAGGATCCTGGCACCGTGCTGGGCCCTGTTTCAGACTGGAACAGAGCAGATGTTGATGGCACAGGAGCCCTGCGGGGCTGGCAGGGACCTGCAGCTGGCAAGGTGCTCTGCTCTCCCTCAGCTCTTCTCTGAGAGATCCAATCCCAGCTGGGCACCTCAGGGCACAAGTGGCACTGCCTGTTCATGGGCACACAACTGATGACTGCCTGGAAAGGGGCACAGGTGTTAGTACCTGTACATTTCATAATATACAAGCATATTTTTACTATCTGTGTCACTTGAGTACTTTTAAGAAATGGCAAAGTTTTCCCATCAGGAACAGGAATTTCCTGGAGGTGTACTAATGGCAAGAGGAAAAATACTGATCTTGCCTTCTAATTGTGTCGCCAATATTCTGTTTATTATTTCCTCTCCCTCTTCCTTCAGGTGTTTCCCGCTCTCCTGTTTAAATGGCCATGTCTATGGCCGTCTCTTCACTAGACCAGCTGGATCTATGTACTTCCTGCTGCTCCCAGATTTCCTCCTCCAGATGCTTTCTGGTCATTCAAGTGCCTCTCCACTGACTGGTTTCATGCTTTGAGCTTCAGGGAGTTGTCCGATCTTTCTGAAGTTCAAATAAATATCACATTAGACAACATCCTCATTGTGTTTATATCTATTACAGAATTACCTTTTCTTATGTCTTTGTCTAAAACTGTTCCTGTACAGAAATCCCTTGGGGATGGGGGACATGTCAGATGCTGCTGGGACATCCCAGAGAGCTGAGGGAAGAGCTGGGATGGTTATTAAACTGTTCAAATGTTCAACCTGTGTTTGTTGGCAAGAAACCTTTCTGTGCCTCTGAGTGTCACCAGACCCTGAGCCCAAAGGACACAAACCTGATGAGTTGTGGTTCCCACTGCAGGGGCACTTGGACCTTGGCTCTGCACAGGAGAGCTCTTCATCCACTTTCCCTCTTTTCCTCCCTCTGGCCATGGAGGGAGCTCCTGCCTTCAGCCTGTGACTCGTGTGTGCAAAGAGCAAATCTGGGCAGAACTGGGGCAGGGAGGGTTTGGGGGCACCTTGGGATCTGTGCTGGGCACAGAAGGTGTTTTCCATTGCTCTGAGACTGTCTGCTGTGCAAAGTGGATTTAATAGCCAGCAGAGGAATGTCTTTTGCATTGGATGGAGCTGTGCCTTCCCGTGGCTTTGTTGGCTGGCAATAAATGAACATCCCTCTGTGTCTCGGGCAGCTCCTTGTCCAGGGAAAGCAGGTGGGAGTTGGAGCCAAGGAGCTGAAAGCTGCAGGTGCAGCGTGGGCTGGAGGGAGCTCAGATGTACACAAGGCTGCTCTGAGTGCCAGGGCTTGGATGGGGGGAATGGCAGGGTAGGGGTAGGGACAGAGTCTGATTGATTGTCAGCCATGAAGGGTCTTGATTTTCATATCTATTCAAACTGCATGAGGAGGTACTTGGATTCAGTGTCAATTGGAGAGTGCACTTATCAATGTATTAACAGGGAAAAAAAAACTAAACAGGACCTAAAACATATTTTCTCTCTTTTTTTTTTAAATATATTGTATTCACTTGGAATAGGCTTGTGAAATCTGAAAGCTGAACAAGCCTCTGGAGCAGTAAAATTCAGCAGCAGCCTCCAAGGTGCTGAGGATGTCAGCAGCCCCCACTGAGGCCATCCCTGCCCAGAGACCGTGGGGGAATGGGCAGACAAGGAGAGCGTCCCTGGGGCTGGGGCAGCAGAACTCAGAGGCACCAGCGGCTCCAGCTGGGAAATGGAGCGTGGAATGGGGCTGTGAAACCCTGCCTGGGCTGTGCCAAGCAGGACAGACAAGCCCTGACCCCCATCCACTAAAAAACTCTTTCAAGGAGACATTTGAAAGGAATTACAATTATTTGTGTCCTCAGAGTTGGACTCACTGGAGAAATACCAACAAGAGATTCTCAGGAGCTCCAAACAATAAAACTGTGAGGAGGGGTCAGGGTAGAGTGACCTCCCCAGTGACCTCATACAGCTGCTGTGATGTCACACAGCCCCCTGTGATTTCACACAGCCTCCTGTGATGCCGCACATCCTCCTCTGATGTCACACAGTCCCTGTGATGTCACATGGCCACCCCATGATGTCACACAGCCCCTGTGATGTCACTGGCCAGTCTGGGATGTCACACAGCCAACTCTATTATGTCACACAGCCCCTGTGACATCACAGAGGCACCTGAGGTGTCACACAGCCCCCTGTGATGTCCCACAGCCAGTTCTGTGATGTCACACAGCCCCCTGTGATGTGACAAAGCCAACTCTACTATGTCACATGTTCCCCTGTGATGTCACACAGCCCCCTGTGATGTCACACAGCCCCTGTGATGTCACACAACCTTGGCTCATTGCTGGGCAGCCCCAGCACAGTCCCAGCAGCGGCCTCTCCCTCCTGCCCCGTCCCTCAGCCGGTGCCGCCCTTGGGGCGCTGGGCCTTGGCTTCCTCTTCTCCCCGGGCATCCCCTGCCACCCGCCCGCCCAGGGTGTCCCGGGGAGCTGCTGCCCCTGAGCCAGGGGCTCTGCTCTGCTGCCCTGGGCACCCCGGGGCTCCCAAAACACTCCACGGCCAGGCTGGGCCCCCAAGTGTCACAATGTCCCCTTGGTTCCATCGGGCCCCGCAGGGTCACAGTGCTCCCTGCGCTCCCTGAGGCCCCACATCACCCAGCCCAGGCCATTGCCGTGGTTCCAATCCCTCCCACTATGATCCCAATGACTCCCAGTCACCCTAACCCCCAACCCAAACCCCCTCCCAGCACCACAAATGACCCCAATAGCCACCCCAAGGGGTGCCCCTGTTCCTGTCACCCCAGGCCATGAGAGTTTAATTAGAGCTTCTTCCGATAGTCCAGAAATGGACCCCTTTTCCAATAATCCAGTCTTTGCTGCCGGTGCCCCCCCGCAAAAAGGCGGGGGCAGAGCCTTTGTCCGTGGCTCAGATGTTTTCTTCTGCTTCTGCGCAGAGGGAGCCGCCGCCGCCGCCCGCCGGTTTCCCCGCCTGCAGCCGTGCCTCCTCCTCCTCCTGCCCATTCGGAGCTGGGAGACACACCCGCCGCTGAGAGCCGGCCTGAAGCCACCTCGGCAGGGGCGGAGACGCCGCCCGCAGCGACCCCCGCGCCGGCCCCGCTGGTCCCGGCTGCCCCGCCGCCTCCCGCGGCTTTCGCCGGGTCGCCAGGCGCTGCCAACAGCAACAGCAGCGAGCAGCAGCAGCCCGGGGCCGCGTTGGAGCGGACCCCGCCGACTCCAATCAGCCCGGGGTCCCCTCCCAGCCTGTTCTCTGCTGCTGCCGCTCCTCGGCAGCTCCTTGCAGCTGCCGCGAAAGTGAAAGTGATGAAGTTTAGTGCCTTTCTGGGGAACAGTGTTTTTCTTGGTCCAATTCTTGCTTGGGTGGGGGATTCTCGCCGGAGCTCGAGGCCCCTCGCCCCTCCCGCTCACGTTTGGGGGGCGGGGGGGATGAGTTCTGGGAATGCAGCCGCTGGTCTTGTGCCCGGAGAGCGTGGGGGTGCTGCGGCCAGGGGTCAGAGAGCTGCGTGCCGGCCCAACCGTGCCGCAGGTCCTGAGAATCAACATTTCTCTGGGGAAAACACCTTCTCTGCTGAGCCCTGGGGCAGTTCTTGTGTCATGCCCTCGTTTGAGGGGCGGGGGCAAACGCGTCCTGAGAGGCTGTGGCTGCGGCCACGGCCAGGCGCGGTGCGGGATGAACACGATGCTGGAAGACTTGCCGTGACACTGGCCGCGTGGTGGGGCCGGGCTGTGAAGATGAAGATCCCGCCCCGCCGGTCGGGCTGGGACCGATTGGTCCAGCCCCACGGCCGGAGGGCCCCGTGTGCCCCCCACGGCCGGGTTGGGGATCTTGGCTCCGCCCGCATGGACCGGGGCCGCCAGCTGCGCAGGGTCTCAAAGCCTGCTACTTGCTGGGCATTCTGATTCCGAGATTAAAAAAAAAAAAAAAAAAAAATTAGATTTAAGATTAATTAAATAGAGGTGGTTGGAAAGACAAAAAAAAAACCAAGAAAAAAATGGTTCATTTAAGAGTTTTGGCCATGGCATTTCAGATATTTTTTCAGATGTTTTTAATTTGGTGATGGTTTTTTGCACAAGAAAGGTATGTTTGCATGGTTGACGATCAGCCCAGAGTTGGTTGTTGCAGTCTCTGGGATGCCATTCAGTGTTTTAGTATTAGATAATTATATGATGTCACATTTGGTGTTTGATTATGGGTTTTTAATTGTTGTTTGGACTTTCTTCAGTTGTTTTGTTTCAGGATTCAGCAGTTCTCTGTTTCAGCATTGAGAAGGACTTTTGAGGATGTCAAGATCAACGTTTCCAATCAATGGACACCTTCTCCTGAGAATCAGCTGTTTGGACTTTGAAATTTGAGCATTCTTTTAATTGTTGTTTGGGTTTTTATGTTGTAAGTTTTGTTTTAGAGATTTGATAGATGGTTTGCAGGTAAAGGATCTCTTTGAACATTCCACATCAGCATTTGATTTGGCTTTTGATTGATAACTAGCAAATTGATAAGGGGACCTCTTGAGATGTGTTTGCTCTCTTTTGCAGGGCCCTGCAGAAGAATTGCAGATGCAGTTTTTTTATTTTATTTTTTTTAATTTATACTAAAACGGTGATATGTGGCAAGCACATTTCTCTCTCTCTCAGGATTTTTTTATGGAGGTGTACAGAGAGAAATGAAAGAGAAAACAATTTCTATTTCTGCTCCTTGTTTTTCTCTTTCATTTCTCTCTGTGCACCTCAATAAAAAATCCTGAGAGAGAGAGAGAAATGTGCTTGCCACAATCTGCCTCATGACCACTGTGATGGACAGAGATTGAAGCCCCTCCCAAGGACTGAGACTGAGACCCCTACCACAGGGAGGAGGGCTGGCCTGATCAATGGGAGATGTTTGCCCAGGTGTGGTTGATGGACCAAGAAGACAACGGCTCTCGCTCACGGCTGATAACATGACCTGTTCCCCCTCAGTGGCTTCAGTGGACTTATTCTTCATTGTACCTGTTCCCCCTCAACGTTTTCAATGGACTTTCATTGTCTTTTGCCCATTCCCCCCATTCTCAGGGGAAGACCCCTGAGATAACCAAGATTTTCAGGTTCTCCCCAATGCGACAAGACAGATCTCCATTGTTCAGACCAGTGAGGATTTTGTCTGCTTTGCTACCTATAGTCCCCTTTCCCCTCCTTTTCTTTCTATCCTTTATTTCCTTTCTGTCCCCTCTATTGCATTTGTTGTTTGCACTCTATAATAAAGGTGCATTTGTTGTGATTAAACTGATGGCCTTCTGATGCTGTTTGCCTTTTTTGCACTTTTGGGATTGGTAAATGAGCCATCACGACCCTGCTCATCCAAGAGGATCGTGACACTCCCTCATGGGATCGTAACCCACGGGCAGGGTCCTTTCCTACCCCAATAGTTCTAGGATTCTGTCAGGGACTCGCTTCCCTTTCCTTCTTCCTTCTGCTTCCAGCTGGCAATGTGCTGGGAAATGCCCGGCAAATCCACCTTTGCTGCATGCTCTGGGAGCTCACACAGCTGCTGCACCTTGTCCCCGGCCCTGCACGGCTCCTTGGGAGGCACGGCAGGAGCAGCACCCTGGGAGCCTCAGGAATGCCCATCTGGCATCCATGGCACATGCTCCCAGGGGCTGGAATTCCAGTTCCCAGCCAGGAAAAGGTGTTCCTGCTCTTGAAGGCAAAGCTCTTATGGAAGATCCTACAGTGACATTTCACTGCCAGCCTTCGTAACTTCACCCATGGTTGTTGTAGCTCCTGGATTGGGAATTAAATCAGGGCAGGGTCTTTGGTGGGAGCTGCCCTGGGTCAAGGGAGACACTGAAAGAGAAACAGAGCAGGCAGAGAGAGGCAGGAGAGAAAGGAGGACACAAACACTATCAGCTGAGAAGGTGGCACTCTGAAAACAGAACTGCAACTGACTGAAAAGGAATGGGACAAAAGAAATAATATTGTAACTTTATTTCCTATCAAAACACTTTTTCCTCCCTTTCTCACAGACCTCCTCCCGGTGTCATTCAGCAGGGCTGTCAGAAAGTTCTTCGTTCTGAGTGGATGTTCCAGGCTGCAGCCACAAGGAAACAGGGAATGGGGACTTTTCCTGCTCCTGGGGAGTTTGACATCCTCAGCTGAGGAGAGTAGAGGGCACCAGAAGGAAAGGACAGCTGGGCTTCACCCTTCCACAGGAATGAGGGTGGGGGGGAAATCTCTCATCATGTCTGCAGCTGCTCCCACAGGGATGTGAGGGCTGATCCCAGAGCCCCAGGGGTCACATTCAGGGCTGCCCTCAGGGAATGCTCGCCTGGTATTGAGGGGCAGCGTGGAAGCACCTGGATCTCGGAGCAGCCAGCTGCCCCCCATGTTTGGAGGTGCCTGATGAGGACTGGGACGATGCCAGGGACATCCTGCAGTGACATCCCCCCTGTCCCACTCTGCGTGTGCTCAGTCCCAAACCTGACCCTGATCCTGGTCTCAATCTCACTCCACGTTTAGACACACTCACAGTTCTGTATTTAATCTCATCCCAGTGCCAGACTCACCTAGCCTCAGACCCAATCCCAACCCCAGCCCTAAAGCCAATCCCATGTTTAGCCTTAGCCCCAATCCCAGCTCTAATCCAAATCTCAGCCCCAACTCCAACCCCAGCCCCAAATCTCAGCCCCAACTCCAACCCCTGCCCCAATTCCAGCCCCTTCCTAAATCCTCATCCCAAATCAAATCCCAGGTTCAGCCCTTCTGGGGGTTTGGGAGTGTCTCTGTCCCTCTGACCCCGATGATGTCTGGGCGGGGTCACACCAGGGCTGAGAGGGGCAGAGACCCCCCTGGCCTCCTCAGGGATGAGAAGGTCGGAGAGCCCCCCCAGCCCCGAGCACCCTCAGCGGTAAGAGGGACACAGAGCCCCTGGTCCCCAGCCCTGCACAAGCATTCCCTGAGGCCAGAGGGATGGAGAGACCCCGAGTATCCCCCAGGGTGAGGGGACAGAGACCCCCGAGCATTCCCTGGGCTGAGAGGGACAGAGAATCCCTGGAGCACCCCCTGGCACAGGGGTGAGAGGGAGAGAGAACCGCCAGGCATTCCCTGGGGTGAGAATGATGGAGACACCCTGGGAAATGGCCTGGGGTGACAGGGACAGGGAGACCTCCTCTGGAATGGCCTGGGGTGACAGGGACAGGGAGACCTCCTCAGGAATGCCCTGGGGTGAGAGGGACAGGGATACCGCCTAGGGAATGGCCTGGGGTGACAGGGGCAGGGACAACCCATCCAAGCCCCTCCCAAGCATCACCCAGGGCAAGAGGCACAAAGACCCCTTGAGCATCCCCTGGGCACTGGACAAAATAAACTTGGCAGAAATCAAACTTAAGCCTACATAAAGTGCCTTGGGGAATATTTGCTCTTCCCACAAGTCACTTGTGATGGAAACGCAGACAAATCCCAAACATGAACAAACCGACAACAGAAGCAATTCTGTGGCAATTCCAAATTTCATCGGTTCCTGCACAGCTCCAGCTCAGCTGCTGACAGGTTCTGATAAAAGAAAAGTGGAAATTCGGCCCAATACAGATTATTAAAAGGAAGGGAAAGCTCAGTGTATCTGTCAAAAAGGTGACAGGGACAAAGAAAATAATGATTCTCACATTTGGCAAAGCCCCCGAGCCTGTGAATTTGGGAGTCATTTGGGAATTTAGCTACTTGAGCTGGGCTTCTTGTAGGACTTGAGTAGCCTTGTTTTCCTCACCTTGTGGTGAATGCTCCTTCCCAGTCTTGCTGATATCATTTGCTCCCTTTCCTCCAGTGATTTGAACAAACTTTTCAAGGAAGGACAACAAAATATTTTCTTTACACTGGCCAGCCACAACAGCCATTTTCCTCATAAGTTCTCCCATAAGTCTCTCAGAGGAAGCTGCGTCCAGGTTTCCAAGAGTTCCTCCAGAAAGAGCCAGAACCTGCTCAGAGGAGGGAACCATGCTGTTGTCAAAGGCACTTGGTGTCAGAGAACAGTGCCCTGAACTCACTGTGCCAAAATAATATCACAATCTGACGCTGTTGAGCAGGACGGGAACAGAGAACTCCAGATCAGAAGGCAAAGAAAATGAACTCTCTCCTTTATTTCAAATGCACCCCTCTATATATAGAGAACATTGAGAAGACTAATTTCATTGGTCTTAGAGTAAAAACATCCCACACCATTGGTGTGCAGTGAATGACGCACATAGGCAGAACATATCTGTAAACAATGTGAATAACAAGATAGATTAGAGAATTATTTACATTCTTTCCCACCTGCTTTCCAGGCTGTCCCCTGGTTAGAAAACCTTTCTCTTTCTCTATGACTGAGCTGAGAATACCCACAACAATCTGGTTAATAAAATTGTTAGAGAGATGCCTCTGCCCCAATTAAGGTGCTAAGGAGACCAAATCCAAAGTGGATTTTATTGAACAATAAATATGAGGTAGAGAGAGAGATGGAAGGAAGGAGAAATGGGGGGAGAGCAAGGGAATGACAGGGACAGAGACCTCCCCTGGGGCAGGGCAAGTGTGACATTGTCCCCTGTGTGTGTGGCCTTCCCGGGGTGGGGGTTTTACACCGGATCCAGTTTGGGTAAGGGGGGTGGCGTTCACCCCCCACCCCAAGCAGGGATTGCCTCACTGTTTCAGGTGACAATGTAAGATGTAACCAAAAGTATGTTTTCAGTCACCATCTTCATGAACTGCTATAAACAGGTGGGGCAGTGTTCTTTATCTCTTCCATGACTCAGCCCTGATAACGCCCTCCAGGGGCCATCTTCTGTTAATGGGCCATTGAGTGTCACTGCAGGACTGATAAAATTACATCATCCCATTGTGGGATGCTCCGCCCAGGGGGAGGAACCAAGCATTCCTACCTGGATATAATCTCACCCTTGCAACCCCAGGAGTACCTTGCCTACTGGATTCCCAGAGGACCAGAGCTCCATAACCACCACTGGACCTTCAGAGGAAGACCAGACCCTTCTACAGGATCCCTGCTTTGACAGAATCACGTTCATCACTCCAACAGGACTGCAGCCACCATTTCATCAGACGGCTACCACCACCCTGACCAATGGTGTGTCAGGTTATATCCTGACTCTGTCCGTGTAAGCCAGGGTTTCTGTATCATTGCTTTGATTATAATTTCCTATTAAATTGTAATTCTGGCTTAGCCTCTCCCCCTGGTTTGCCCTCAAACCAGTACAAAACTCAACGTGCTTATCCCTTGTTTTCCTCCCAAAACAGAATTTCCCATCCTCAAACCTTGGCTGGATGGAGGAGAAGGTTGCGAGGAAGAGAAAGGTGCCCCGGGACAACCAGGCAGGTGAGGAGGAAGTCAGTGCCCCTTTCCCCCTCTCTCCTGCTCCATCTCCCAGCCCAGCATGGCCCCCGGCTGCAGGACAGCCCCGCTCCCGACGCCGTCCTGCCGGGAATGCACTGGGGGGATCTCCTTCCCCTTCCCTCTGGCACGGAGGCAAATCCCATCCTCTCCTTGTCCTTCCTCCCCCAGACCAGGAGCTGAGGATGGAGACCTGCAAGGACAAATCCCCACGGCAGAACCTCATGGCAGAGGCTGTTTTGAGTGGCTCCATGGTGCAGGAATCCAATGGCAAGGAAAAGCCCCAGAGATTCCACAGGAGGAGAGGCTGCAAACCCAACCCAGGGTGCTGTGAGGAGGAAAGACCCACCCTGTGCCAGGAAGGTGGGCAGAGCTTCAGCCAGAGCTCGGAGCTGGTGGTCCGTGAGCAGCTTCATGATGGGGAGAAGCCCTACAAGTGCCTGGAGTGTGGGAAGAGCTTCAGGCAGAGCTCCGACCTGATCTGGCACCAGATGATCCGCACTGGGGAATGGCCCTACGAGTGTGGGGAGTATGGGAAGGGCTTCAGCTGCAGATCCAACCTCATCATCCACCAACGCATCCATACTGGGGAGAGACCCTACGAGTGTCCTGAGTGTCAGAAGAGGTTTCACAGCAGCTCAGATCTCCTCTGCCACCAGCGGAGTCACACAGAGGAGAGGCCATTCCACTGCCCTGACTGCGGGAAGAGCTTTAAGCGCAACTCCCACCTCGTCAGGCACCGGCGCATCCACACTGGGGAGAGGCCTTACGAGTGCCCCACATGTGGGAAGAGGTTTCAGACCAGCTCCAATCTCCTCCTGCATGAGCGGATTCCCACCGAGGAGAGGCCCTTCCGCTGCCCTGACTGTGGGAAGAGCTTTAAGTGCAGCTCCCACGTCATCAGGCATCGGCGCATCCACACTGGGGAGAGGCCCTGCGAGTGTCCCTAGTGTGGGAAGAACTTCCCCCAGAGCTTTAACTTGACCAGAAAGCAGTGGAGTCACCGGTAAGGGAAGCCCTGCAAATGCCCCAACTCCAGGAAGAGCTTCATGCACCGCTCCAGCTTCATCCCCCACTGGAGAACCCAGACTGGGAAGAGCCCTGGTGACCCATGTTCCCTGTGATCCATGCTGGGAAGACACCTGTACCTTCTCCTGCCCCTGCCAATGGCATTATGTGGGAGTGAAGAACATGAGGGTCTGGCCATGGCCCTGTCATGACATTCACTCCCACCTCAGGTCATTGCCAGGGGCAGGAAAGGGACTCTCTCTCTCTGTGTCTGAGGAGAAGGGTGTCCTTTCCAGGCAGGAGGAAATACGTGGCTGGGATGGGACGTTTGGTGGTGATGTAGTTTTCCCTGTAAATAGTTTTTCTTATCCCTTCTGTTATCAATATTGTTTCTGTTCCTGTTTGTTCCTTGTCTCGTTGATATTCCCAGTAAATTGTTCTTATCCCAGCCCGGGATCTTTGCCTTTTGTGCTTTCCATGGGAGGCGGGAGGGCAGCGAGCGGCAGCACGGTTTTGGTGGGAGCAGGAAATTGGGGAATCCCATTCCTGAACCCCGGCCCGTGGAAACCGAGCATCCCAGCTGGTGCCAGCCTTGGTGGCCACGGCAACAGCCTTGGGAGAGGGTCCCTGGCTGGGGCTGTGGGAACCTCTTCACTCTGGTGCCCAGGGACAGGAGTGGAGGGAGCGGCTGCAGCTGAGTCGGGGCAGGCTCGGGTTGGATCTCAGGAAAAGGTTTTTGCCCAGAGGCTGCTGGGGCACTGCCCAGGCTGCCCAGGGAAGGGTGACAGCTCCAGGGCTCTCTGAGCTCCAGCAGCGTTTGGACAGCGCTGCCAGGCCCAGGCTGGCATTGTTGGGGTGTCCTGTGCAGGGCCAGCAGTTGGACTCGAGGATCCTGATGGGTCCCTCCCAGCTCAGCCAATTCTGTGGCTCTGGGATCCCATGACCCTGGGGATGGGACTGCCAATGGTTGCCATGGCAACGGGCTCTGGCTCCAGGCCTGAGCTGGTGTCCATGGCAACCACCCCTGGCATGGGGTCTCCATGGAGCTGCCCAGGGACTGACCACAGCAAAAGGGGATGGGAATGGTTGCCATAGAAACAGACCATAGCAACAGGGGATGTGATGGTTGCCATGGAAACTGACCATAGCAACAGGGGATGTGATGGTTGCCATCGAAACTGACAACATCAATGGCTCCTGGTGATGGTTGCCATGGAAACTGACAATAGGAACAGGGGCTGGTGATGATGGTTGCCATGGAAACTGACCATAGCAACAGGGGCCTGGTGATGATGGTTGCCATGGAAACTGGCCATAGGAACAGGGGCTGGTGATGATGGTTGCCATGGAAACTGACCACAGCAACAGGGGCTGGTGATGGTTGCCATGGAAACTGACCATAGCAACAGGGGATGGGATGGTTGCCATGGAAACTGACCACAGCAACATGGGGTGATGATGGTTGCCATGGAAACTAACCATAGCAACAGGGGTTGGTGATGATAGTTGCCATGGAAACTGACCATAGCAACAGGGGCTGCTGCTGGTTGCCATGGAAACTGATCATAGCAACAGGGGATGTGACTGTTGCCATGGAAACTGACCACAGCAACAGGGGCAGGTGATGATGGTTGCCATGGAAACTGACCATAGCAACAGGGACTGGTGGTGATGGTTGCCATGGAAACTGACCATAGCAACAGGGGTTAGTAATGATGGCTGCTATGGAAAGTGACCACAGCAACGGGTCCTGGTGATGGTTGCCATGGAAACTGACCATAGCAACAGGGGAATGTGATGGTTGCCATGGAAACAGACCACAGCAACATGGGGTGATGATGGTTGCCATGGAAACTAACCATAGCAACAGGGGTTGGTGATGATGGTTGCCATGGAAACTGACCATCGCAACAGGGGCTGGTGATGATGGTTGCCATGGAAACTGACCATAGCAACAGGGGACGGTGATGATGGTTGCAATGGAAACTGACCATAGCAACAGGGGATGTGACTGTTGCCGTGGAAACTGACCATAGCAACAGGGGCTGATGACGGTTGCCATGGAAACTGACCATAACAACATGGGGTGATGATGGTTGCCATGGAAACTGACCATAGAAACAGGGGATGGTGATGGTTGCCATGGAAACTGACCACAGCGACAGGGGCTGGTGATGATGGTTGCCATGGAAACTGACCATAGCAACATATGGTGATGATGGTTGCCATGGAAATTGACCACAGCAACAGGTCCTGGTGATGGTTGCCATGGAGACTGACCATAGCAACCCGTCCTGGTGATGGTTGCCATGGAAACTGACCATAGCAATAGGGGCTGGTGATGGTTGCCATGGAAACTGACCACAGCAACAGGGCTTGGTGATGATGGTTGCCATGGAAACGGACCATAGCAACGGGTCCTGGTGATGGTTGCCATGGAGACTGACCATAGCAATGAGTCCTGGTGATGGTTGCCATGGAAAGTGACCACAGCAACATGGTGTGATGATGGTTGCCATGGAAACTGATCACAGCAACGGGTCCTGCTCATGGTTGCCATGGGGACTGATCATAGCAACTGGGACAGTGATGGTTGCCATGGAAACTGACCATAGCAACAGGGGCTGGTGATGATGGTTGCCATGGAAACTGACCACAGCAACGGGTACTGGTGATGGTTGCCATGGAAACTGACCATAGCAACAGGGACTGGTGATGATGGTTGCCATGGAAACTGACCATAGCAACAGCGGATGGTGATGATGGTTGCCATGGAAACTGACCATAGCAACAGGGGATGTGATGGTTGCCATGGAAACTGACCACTGCAACATGGGGTGATGATGGTTGCCATGGAAACTGACCATAGCGACGGGTCCTGGTGATGGTTGCCATGCAAACTGACCATAGCAACAGGGGATGGTGATGGTTGCCATGGAAAATGACCATAGCAACAGGGGATGTGATCGTTGCCATGGAAACTGACCATACCAACAGGGGATGTGATGGTTGCCATGGAAACTGACCACAGCAATGGGTCCTGGTGATGTTTGCCTGCTAAGGATCAGATTTGTCACAGGCCCTCAGACGGGTTCCATGGGGATTTTCCAAGAGTCTCCCGGCTGTTCAGGCGCTGGAATGTCACAGGCAGAGACAGGGGCTCCATGGAGACCTTCAAGTTACGCTTTCTTTTATCATAAGACGCTGAGGATGACTGCCGCCTTGAGGACACCTCTGAAACATCTGATGCTCCTGATCGTCATCATCTGGCTGTCACCGGTCAGGAGCTGGATAGTCCCACAGCCGAGAGAAAACATATGGGTCACGCTGGCGAAGTCCTTGAAGCAGGACAACTTCTGTATGGCCATGGGAAGTGTGGACAATCCGTTATCCACGTGCCTGGTAGGAGTCCCCCTGTCGCCAAACAACTATCCATATGCAGGAAAAAAACCTAATCCTGTGGACACCTGGGATGAGTGGACGAGGATTCTGCCACATGCACCACAGGAGCCCCAAGAATTGGACCTCTTGGGCTCCTCTCAGGCAACACATTGTGTCAGGTTTAGGTACCAGCCCTCCCAGAAAGACTGGGATCAAATGGCTAAACTCCACCCCGCTGGTACCCAAGAAGTAAAAAGACACGATGTATCTCCCCACGATCGGAGATACCATGCAGCAAATTGGTGCAATTACACCTCGACCATGGTATCTAGGTCCTCCTCAGTTCCCAGGGTGCTCCCCAGGGGGGTTTTTCTCATCTGCAGCCACAGGGTGTGGGCAGGGATTCCCTTCCAAATCCAAGGAGGCCCCTGCAGCCTTGGGCAGCTTACCACACTGACACCAAACAAAACCCAAATTTTAAATTGGAAAAACGAAAATAAATTGGCTCGCAAAAAGAGATCCTAAAACCAATTCAACGAAAATTGTGATTCAAAAATTTATAATTGGGGAAAGACTAAGAGAGTCACGGTATCCATATTTTTACTGTGGTATGCTGCAGCAAAGGCCCTCGGTGAGCTTTCTCACCTCGAGTGTTGGCTCAGTAAGCAGGCCAACGCCACGTCCGCTGCCTTTTCTGACTTGCTAGCGGACGAAGAAGTCACCAGGCACGCCACACTGCAAAATAGGGCTGCTATTGACTTCTTACTGCTCGCCCATGGCCACGGCTGTGAGGACTTTGAAGGAATGTGCTGCTTCAATCTGGCATCAAAGAGCACATCCATCCAAGCTAATATCCAGCGGATCCGAGAGCAAGTTGACGACCTCAAGACTGAGACCTCGACTGTAGATCCTGTGAATAAACTGCTATCTCAATGGAGTGTCCCAGGGTGGGTTGCTATCATCCTCAGGGGACTCTTTTGGATCTTTCTGATAATGTTCATTATCTCACTTGCGTTATTTTTGTTTAGGCGTATGTTGCTTAAAATGTTGGGAAGTGCTTATTTAATAAATAAAAACGGGGGAGATGTAGGAGGAGGGGTTGGGGAAGGCAGTCTAGGGTTGCCATGGGAAACAGCAGTTGTATGAGTTCTCCACCCCCTTTTGTAAGAGAATTGTACCCTCCCCCTGTCCTTTCAGTTATAGTTCAAGTCTGCCCCTTAGCCTAGAATCTTCTCTGTTCCACGTTTTCCCTTTGGTTCTTCCACCAAGAACACTCCTTTCCCTTTTCCCCACTGGTTAATGTTATATTTCCCCTCCCTTTAGCCTTCTCCCGATTGTACCCTCGAATGCTAAACCCTCCTACCCCTACGCAGTAAAAGAATCCTCACCCCTCCCTTCGGGGCTCTCGGAATCTGCCTCCCTTCGGCTTCGTTGTCTCCCTGTTTGCCCCTTCTGTGACCCTTCAATAAAGGAGCAGGATTTCAGCAGCCCGAGTGTCCCTCCCGTTCTTCTGGTGGAACCTCAGATGTACCAGCTATCTGAGCTTTGTACCGAGTGGCTAAAAGCCCCCACGGCTCGGGAGTTATCATCCAGAACCGAGGAGACCAATGTGACATCATGGTACCTCGTGGAACCAGGCCTCCATTTTTACCGTCCAGAACCGTGGAGACCCTTGTGACAACATGGAACCTCGTGGAACCAGGGCTCCATTGCTACCGTCCAGTACCAAGGAGACCATTGTGACATCATGGATCCTTGTGGAACCAAGGCTCCAATGTTAGCAGTTGAGAAACGAGGAGAACCTTGTGACATCATGGAACCTCGTGGAACCAGGGCTCCATTGTTACCCTCCACAACCAAGGAGACCATTGTGACATCATGGAACCTCATGGAACCAAGGCTCCAATGTTATCATCCAGAACCGAGGAGACCATTGTGACATCATGGAACCTCGTGGAACCAGGGCTCCATTGTTACCGTCCAAAACCGAGAAGACCATTGTGACATCATGGAACCTCGTGGAACCAGGGATCCATTTTTACCGTCCAGAACCAAGGAGACCATTGTGACATCATGGAACGTCATGGAAGCAAGGCTCCATTGTTACAATTCAGAACCAACGAGACCATTGTGACATCATGGAACCTTGTGGAACCAAGGCTCCATTATGACTGTCCAGAACCAAGGAGACCATTGTGACATCATGGAATCTCGTGGAACCAAGGCTCCATTGTTACCGTCCATAACCGAAGAGACCATTGTGACATCATGGAACCTCGTGGAACCAAGGATCCATTCTTTCCGTCCAGAATTTAGGAGACTATTGGTACATCATGGAACCTCGTGGAACCAAGGCTGCATTGTTACAGTCCATAACCGAAGAGACCATTGGGACATCATGGAACCTCATGGAAGCAAGGCTCCATTGTTATCGTCCAGAACCGAGAAGACCATTCTGACATCATGGAACCTCCGTGAATCGGGGCTCCATTGTTACCATCCAGAACCGAGGAGACCATTGTGACATCATGGAACCTCGTGGAATCAGGGCTCCATTGTTACCGTCCAGAACCAAGGAGACCATTGGGACATCATGGAACCTCATGGAACCAAGGCTCCATTCTTAACAGTCGAGAACCAAGGAGACCATTGTGACATCATGCAGCCTCCTTGAACCAGGGCTGCATTGTTACTGTCCAGAACCAAGGAGACCCTTGTGACATCATGGAACCTCATGGAAACCAGGCTCCATTCTAACCGTCCAGAACCAAGGAAATCCTTGTGACATCATGAAACCTCATGGCACCAAGGCTCTATTGTTACAATCCAGAACCAAGGAGACACTTGTGACATCATGGAACCTCGTGGAACCAAGGCTCCACTGTTAACAGTCGAGAACCAAAGAGATACATGTGACATCACGGAACCTCTTGGAAACAAGGCTCCCTTGTTACCGTCCAGAACCAAGGAGACCATTGTGACATCAAGGAACCTCGTGGAACCAAGGCTCCATTGTTCCCGTCCAGAACCAAGGAGACCATTGTGACATCATGGAACGTCATGGAACCAAGGCTGCATTCTTAACAGTCGAGAACCAAGGAGACCATTGTGACATCATGGAACCTCGTGGAAGCAAGGCTCCATTCTTTCCGTCCAGAACTTAGGAGACTATTGGTACATCATGGAACCTCGTGGAACCAAGGCTCCATTGTTACGGTCCATAACCGAAGAGACCATTGTGACATCATGGAACCTCGTGGAACCAAGGTTCCATTGTTACCGTCCAGAACCAAGGAGACCATTGTCACATCATGGAGCCTCGTAGAACCAAAGCTCCATTGTTACCCACCAGAACCAAGGAGACCATTGTGACATCATGGAACCTCGTGGAACCAGGGCTTCATTGCGACAGTCTAAAATCTAGTAGACCATTGTGACATCATGGAACCTAGTGGAACCAGGGATCCATTCTTTCAATCCAGAACTGAGGAGACTCTTGTGACATCATGGAACCTGATGGAACCAAGGCCTCATTGTTCCCCTCCAAAACCAAGGAGACCCTTGTGACGTCATGGAACCTCGTGGAACCAAGGCTCCACTGTTAACATTCGAGAACCAAGGAGATACATGTGACATCACGGAATCTCGTGGAACCAAGGCTCCATTGTTACCGTCCATAACCGAAGAGACCATTGTGACATCATGGAACCTCGTGGAACCAGGGCTCCATTGTTACCGTCCAAAACCGAGAAGACCATTGTGACATCATGGAAACTTGTGGAACTAAGGATCCATTATTACCGTCCAGAACCAAGGAGACCATTGTGACATCATGGAACCTCGTGGATCCAGGGCTCCATTGTTACCGTCCAAAACCGAGAAGACCCTTGTGACATCATGGAACCTCATGGAACCAGGGCTCCATTGTTACCGTCCAGAACTAAGGAGACCCTTGTGACCTCATGGCACCTCATGGAAACCAGGCTCCATTCTTACCGTCCAGAATGAAGGAGATCCTTGTGACATCATGAAACGTCATGGCACCAAGGCCCTATTGTTACAATCCAGAACCAAGGAGACCCTTTGTGACATCATGGAACCTTGTGGAACCAAGGCTGCATTGTTACCGTCCATAACCGAAGAGACCATTGTGACATCATGGAACCTCGTGGAAGCAAGGCTCCATTGTTACCTACCAGAACCAAGGAGACCATTGTGACATCATGGAACCTCATGGAAACAAGGCTCCATTGTTACAATTGAGAACCAAGGAGACCATTGTGACATCATGGAACCTTGTGGAACCAGGGTTCCATCGTTACCGTCCAGAACGGAGGAGACCATTGTGACATCATGGAACCTCGTAGAACCAAGGCTCCATTGTTATCGTCCAGAACCGAGAAGACAATTGTGACATCATGGAACCTCGTGGAACCAGGGCTCCATTGTTACCATCCAGAACCGAGGAGACGATTGTGACATCATGGAACCTCGTGGAACCAGGGCTCCATTTTTACCGTCCAGAACCAAGGAGACCATTGTGACATCATGGAACCTCATGGAAGCAAGGCTCCATTATTACAATTCAGAACCAACGAGACCATTGTGACATCATGGAACCTTGTGGAACCAAGGCTCCATTATTACCGTCCATTACCAAGGAGACCATTGTGACATCATGGAACCTCGTGGAACCCAGGCTCCATTCTTTCCGTCCAGAACTTAGGAGACTATTGGTACATCATGGAACCTCGTGGAACCAAGGCTCCATTGTTTCGGTCCATAACCAAAGAGACCATTGTGACATCTTGGAACCTCGTGGAAGCAAGGCTCCATTGTTACCCACCAGAACCAAGGAGACCATTGTGACATCATGGAACCTCGTAGAACCAAGGCTCCATTGTTATCGTCCAGAACCGAGAAGACCATTCTGACACCATGGAACCTCCGTGAATCAGGGCTCCATTGTTACCGTCCAGAACCAAGGAGACCATTGGGACATCATGGAACCTCGTGGAACCAAGGCTCCATTGTTCCCGTCCAGAACCAATGAGAGCATTGTGACATCATTGAACCTCATGGAACCAGGGCTCCATTGTTACCGCCCAGAACTAAGGAGACCCGTGTGACATCATGAAACCTCATGCCACCAAGGCTCTATTGTTACCGTCCAGAACCAAGGAGACCATTATGACATCAAGGAACCTCGTGGAAACAAGGCTCCACTGTTAACAGTCGAGAACCAAAGAGATACATGTGACACCATGGAACCTCGTGGATCCAAGGCTCCATTGTTACCACCAGAACCAAGGAGACCATTGGGACATCATGGAACCTCGTGGAACCAAGGCTCCATTGTTACCGTCCAGAACCGAGAAGACCCTTGTGACATCATGGAACCTCATGGAACCAGGGCTCCATTGTTACCGTCCAGAACTAAGGAGACCCTTGTGACATCATGGAACCTCATGGAACCAAGGCTCCATTGTTACAATCCAGAACCAAGGAGACCCTTGTGACATCATGGAACCTCGTGGAACCAAGGCTCCATTGTTACCGTCCAGAACCAAGGAGATCCTTGTGACATCATGGAACCTCGTGGAACCAAGGCTCCATTGTTTCCGTCCAGAACCGAGGAGACCATTGTGACATCATGGAACCTCGTGGAACCAAGGCTCCATTGTTACCGTCCAGAACCGAAGAGACCATTGTGACATCATGGAACCTCGTGGAAGCAAGGCTCCATTGTTACCTACCAGAACCAAGGAGACCATTGTGACATCATGGAACCTCATGGAAACAAGGCTCCATTGTTATCGTCCAGAACCAAGGAGACCATTGTGACATCATGGAACCTCGTGGAACCAAGGCTCCATTGTTACCGTCCAGAACCGAGGAGACAATTGTGACATCATGGAACCTCGTGGAACCAAGGCTCCATTGTTACCGTCCAGAACCGAGGAGACCATTGTGACATCATGGAACCTCGTGGAACCAGGGCTCCATTGTTACCGTCCAGAACCAAGGAGACCATTGTGACATCATGGAACCTCATGGAACCAAGGCTCCATTGTTACCGTTCAGAACCAAGGAGACCATTGTGACATCATGGAACCTTGTGGAACCAAGGCTCCATTGTTACCGTCCATTACCAAGGAGACCATTGTGACATCATGGAACCTCGTGGAACCCAGGCTCCATTCTTTCCGTCCAGAACTTAGGAGACTATTGGTACATCATGGAACCTCGTGGAACCAAGGCTCCATTGTTACGGTCCATAACCGAAGAGACCATTGTGACATCATGGAACCTCGTGGAAGCAAGGCTCCATTGTTACCCACCAGAACCAAGGAGACCATTGTGACATCATGGAACCTCGTGGAACCAAGGCTCCATTGTTACCGTCCAGAACCGAGGAGACCATTGTGACATCATGGAACCTCCGTGAATCAAGGCTCCATTGTTACCGTCCAGAACCAAGGAGACCATTGTGACATCATGGAACCTCGTGGAACCAAGGCTCCATTGTTACCGTCCAGAACCAAGGAGACCATTGTGACATCATGGAACCTCATGGAACCAGGGCTCCATTGTTACCGCCCAGAACCAAGGAGACCCTTGTGACATCATGAAACCTCATGGCACCAAGGCTCTATTGTTACCGTCCAGAACCAAGGAGACCATTGTGACATCATGGAACCTCGTGGAAACAAGGCTCCACTGTTAACAGTCGAGAACCAAAGAGATACATGTGAAATCATGGAACCTGGTGGCACCAAGGCTCCATTGTTACCACCAGAACCAAGGAGACCATTGGGACATCATGGAACCTCGTGGAACCAAGGCTCCATTGTTACCGTCCAGAACCAATGAGACGATTGTGACATCATGGAACCTCGTGGAACCAAGGCTCCATTCTTTCCGATCAGAACTTAGGAGACTATTGGTACATCATGGAATCTCGTGGAACCAAGGCTCCATTGTTACGGTCCAGAACCGAGGAGACCATTGTGACATCATGGAACCTCATGGAAGCAAGGCTCCATTGTTATCGTCCAGAACCGAGAAGACCATTGTGACATCATGGAACCTCCTTGAACCAGGGCTCCATTGTTACCATCCAGAACCGAGGAGACCATTGTGACATCATGGAACCACGTGGAACCAGGGCTCCATTGTTACCGTCCAGAACCAAGGAGACCATTGGGACATCATGGAACCTCATGGAACCAAGGCTCAATTGTTACCCTCCAGAACCAAGGAGAGCATTGGGACATCATGGAACCTCATGGAACCAAGGCTCCATTGTTACCGTCCAGAATCAAGGAGACCATTGTGACATCATGGAACCTAGTGGAACCAAGGCTCCATTGTTAACAGTCGAGAACCAAGGAGACCATTGTGACATCATGGTACGTCGTGGAACCAAGGCTCCATTCTTAACAGTCGAGAACCCAGGAGACCATTGTGACATCATGGTACCTCCTTGAACCAGGGCTCCATTGTTACTGTCCAGAACCAAGGAGACCCTTGTGACATCATGGAACCTCATGGAACCAGGCCTCCATTGTTACCATCCAGAACTAAGGAGACCCGTGTGACATCATGGAACCTCATGGACACCAGGCTCCATTCTTACCGTCCAGAACCAAGGAGATCCTTGTGACATCATGAAACCTCGTGGAACCAAGGCTCCATTGTTACAATCCAGAACCAAGGAGACCCTTTTGACATCATGGAACCTCGTGGAACCAAGGCTCCATTGTTAACAGTCGAGAACCAAGAGATACATGTGACATCATGGAACCTCTTGGAACCAAGGCTCCATTGTTACCGTCCAGAACCAAGGAGACCATTGTGACATCATGGAACCTCGTGGAACCAAGGCTCCATTGTTACCCACCAGAACCAAGGAGACCATTGTGACATCATGGAACCTCGTGGAACCAAGGCTCCATTGTTACCGTCCAGAACCAAGGAGACCATTGTGACATCATGGAACCTCGTGGAACCAAGGCTCCATTGTTAACAGTCGAGAACGAAGGAGACCATTGTGACATCATGGAACCTCGTGGAACGAGGGCTTCATTGCGACCGTCTAAAATCCAGCAGACCATTGTGACACCATGGAACCTCATGGAACCATGGATCCATTCTTTCCGTCCAGAACTGAGGAGACCATTGGGGCATCATGGAACCTCGTGGAACCAAGGCTCCATTGTTACCGTCTATAACCGAGGAGACCATTGTGACATCATGGAACGTCGTGGAACCAAGGCTCCATTCTTTCCGCCCAGAACTTAGGAGACTATTGGTACATCATGGAATCTCGTGGAACCAAGGCTCCATTGTTACGGTCCATAACCGAAGAGACCATTGTGACATCTTGGAACCTCATGGAACCAAGGCTCCATTGTTACCATCCAGAAGCGAGGAGACCATTGTGACATCATGGTACCTCGTGGAACCAGGGCACCATTTTTACCGTCCAGAACCAAGGAGACCATTGGGACATCATGGAACCTCGTGGAACCAAGGCTCAATTGTTACCCTCCAAAACCAAGGAGAGCATTGTGATGTCATGGAACCTCGTGGAACCAAGGCTCCACTGTTAACAGTCGAGAACCAATTAGATACATGTGACATCACGGAACTTCTTGGAACCAAGGTCCCATTGTTACCATCCAGAACCAAGGAGACCATTGTGACATCATGGAACCTCGTGGAACCAAGGCTCCATTGTTGCCGTCCATAGCCGAGGAGATCATTGTGACATCATGGAACCTCGTGGAACCAAGGCTCCATTCTTTCCGTCCAGAACTTAGGAGACTATTGTGACATCATGGAACCTCGTGGAACCAAGGCTCCATTGTTACCATCCAGAACCAAAGAGACCATTGTGACATCATGGAACCTCATGGAACCAAGGCTCCATTGTTACCATTCAGAACCAAGGAGACCATTGTGACATCATGGAACCTCGTGGAAACAAGGCTCCATTGTTACCGTCCAGAACCGAGGAGACCATTGTGACATCATGGAACCTCGTGGAACCAAGGCTCCATTGTTACCGTCCAGAACCAAGGAGACCATTGTGACATCATGGAACCTCGTGGAACCAAGGCTCCATTGTTACAGTCGAGAACCAAGGAGACACATGTGACATCATGGAACCTCTTGGAACCAAGGCTCCATTGTTACCGTCCAGAACCAAGGAGACCATTGTGACATCATGGAACCTCTTGGAACCAAGGCTCCATTGTTCCGGTCCAGAACCAATGAGAACATTGTGACATCATGGAACCTCGTGGAACCAGGGCTCCATTGCGACCGTCCAAAATCTAGGAGACCATTGTGACATCATGGAACCTCATGGAACCAGGCATCCATTCCTTCCGTCCAGAACTGAGGAGACTATTGTGACATCATGGAACCTCGTGGAACCAAGGCTCCATTGTTATCGTCCATAACCGAGGAGACCATTGTGACATCATGGAACCTCGTGGAACCAGGGCTCCATTGTTACCGTTCAGACCTTAGGAGACTATTGGTGCATCATGGAACCTCGTGGAACCAGGGCTCCATTTTTACCGTCCATAACCGAAGAGACCATTGTGACATCATGGAACCTCGTGGAACCAAGGCTCCATTGTTACCCACCAGAACCAAGGAGACCATTGTGACATCATGGAACCTCGTGGAACCAGGGCTCCATTGTTACCGTCCAGAACCAAGGAGACCATTGTGACATCATGGAACCTCGTGGAACCAAGGCTCCATTGTTATCCTCCAGAACCAAGGAGACCATTGTGACATCATGGAACCTCGTGGAAAAAAGGCTCCATTTTTACCGTCCAGAACCAAGGAGACCATTGTGACATCATGGAACCTCGTGGAACCAAGGCTCAATTGTTACCCTCCAGAACCAAGGAGACCATTGTGACATCATGGAACCTCATGGAACCAAGGCTTCATTGTTACCGTCCAAAACCAAGGAGACCATTGTGACATCATGGAACCTCGTGGAACCAAGGCTCCATTGTTCCCATCCAGAACCAATGAGACCATTGTGACATCATGGAACCTCGTGGAACCAAGGCTCCATTCTAACGGTCCAGAACCGAAGAGACCATTGTGACATCATGGAACCTCATGGAACCAAGGCTCCATTGTTAACAGTCCAGAACCAAGGAGACCATTGTGACATCATGGAACCTCCTGGAACCAGGGCTCCATTGTTACCACCCAGAACCAAGGAGACCATTGTGACATCATGGAACCTCGTGGAACCAAGGCTCCATTGTTCCCGTCCAGAACCAAGGAGACCATTGTGACATCATGGAACCTCGTGGAACCAAGGCTCCATTGTTAACAGTCGAGAACCAAGGAGATACATGTGACATCATGGAACCTCTTGGAACCAAGGGTCCATTGTTACCGTCCAGAACCAAGGAGACCATTGTGACATCATGGAACCTCGTGGAACCAAGGCTCCATTGTTCCCATCCAGAACCAAGGAGACCATTGTGACATCATGGAACCTCATGGAACCAAGGCTCCATTGTTAACTGTCGAGAACCAAGGAGACCATTGTGACATCATGGAACCTCGTGGAACCAAGGCTCCATTGTTACCATCCAGAACCAAGGAGACCATTGTGACATCATGGAATCTCATGGAACCAAGGCTCCATTGTTAACTGTCGAGAACCAAGGAGACCACTGTGACGTCATGGAACCTCGTGGAACCAAGGCTCCATTGTTCCCGTCCAGAACCAATGAGACCATTGTGACATCATGGAATCTCATGGAACCAAGGCTCCATTGTTAACAGTCGAGAACCAAGGAGACCATTGTGACATCATGGAACCTAATGGAACCAAGGCTCCATTGTTAACAGTCGAGAACCAAGGAGACCATTGTGACATCATGGAACCTCATGGAACCAAAGCTTCATTGTTTCCCTCCAAAACCAAGGAGAGCATTGTGACGTCATGGAACCTCGTGGAACCAGGGCTCCATTGTTCCCGTCCAGAACCAATGAGACCATTGTGACATCATGGAACCTCATGGAACCAAGGCTCCATTGTTAACAGTCGAGAACCAAGGAGACCATTGTGACATCATGGAACCTCGTGGAACCAAGGCTCCATTGTAACTCTCCAGAACTGAGGAGAACATTGTGACATCATGGAACCTTGTGGAACCAAGGCTCCTTTGTTGCTCTCCAGAAGCAAGGAGATACTTCTGACATCATGGAACCTCGTGGAACCAAGGCTCCATTGTTACCCTCCAAAACCAAGGAGACTATTGTGACATCATGGAACCTCATGGAACCAAGGCTCCATTGTTACAGTCCAGAACCAAGGAGAAGCTTGTGACATCATGGAACCTCGTGGAACCAAGGCTCCATTGTTACCGTCCAGAACCAAGGAGACATTGTGACATCATGGAACCTCGTGGAACCAAGGCTTCATTGTTACTGTCCAGAATCAAGGAGATACTTGTGACATCATGGAACCTCGTGGAACCAAGGCTCCATTGTTACCGTCCAGAAACAATGAGACCATTGTGACATCATGGAACCTCGTGGAACCAAGGCTCCATTTTTACCTGTCGAGAACCAAGGAGACCATTGTGACATCATGGAACCTCGTGGAACCAAGGCTCCATTGTTACCGTCCAGAACCAAGGAGACCATTGTGACATCATGGAACCTCGTGGAACCAAGGCTCCATTCTTAATAGTCTAAAACCAAGGAGACCATTGTGACATCATGGAACCTCCTGGAACCAGGGCTCCATTGTTACCATCCAGGACCGAGGAGACCATTGTGACATCATGGAACCTCGTGGAACCAAGGCTCCATTGTTATTGCCCAGAACCAAAAAGACCATTGTGACATCATGGAACCTCGTTGAACCAAGGCTCCATTGTTACCCTCCAGAACCGATGAGACCATTGTGACATCATGGAACCTCGTGGAAGCACGGCTCCATTGTTACACTCCAGAACCCAGGAGATCCTTGTGACATCATGGAACCTCATGGAACCAAGGATTCATTGTTACCTTCCAGAACCGAGGAGACCATTGTGACATCATGGAACCTCGTGGAACCAAGGCTCCATTGTTAGGAGTCGAAAACAAAGGAGACCATTGTGACATCATGGAACCTCGTGGAACCAAGGATTCATTGTTACCGTCCAGAACCAAGGAGACAATTGTGATATCATAGAACTCAGTGGAACCAAGGCTCCATTGCTACCCTCCAGAACCAAGGAGACCATTGTGACATCATGGAACCTCGTGGAACCAGGGCTCTTTTTATAATGTCCAGAACCGTGGAGATCCTTGTGACATCATGGAACCTCGTGGAACCAAGTCTCCATTGTGACCGTCCAGAACCAAGGAGATCCTCATGAAATCTTTGAACCTCGTGGAACCAAGGATTCATTGTTACAGTCCAGAACCAAGGAGACCATTGTGACATCATGGAGCCAAGTGGAACAAAAGCTCCATTTTTACCGTCCAGAACCAAGGAGATCCTTTTGACATCTCAGGACCTCATGAAACCAAGGCTCCATTGTTAACACTCGAGTGCCAAGGAGACCATTCTGACATCATGGAACATCGTGGAACCAAGGCTCCATTGTAACTCTCTAGAACCGAGGAGACCATTGTGACATCATGGAACCTCGTGGAACCAAGGCTGCATTGTTACTCTCCAGAAGCAAGGAGATACTTCTGACATCATGGAACCTCGTGGAACCAAGGCTCCATTGTTACCCTCCAAAACCAAGGAGACTATTGTGACACATGGAACCTCATGGAACCAAGCCTCCACTGTTACAGTCCATAACCAAGGAGAAGCTTGTGACATCATGGAACCTCGTGGAACCAAGGCTCCATTGTTACGGTCCGGAAGCAAGGAGAACATTGTGACATCATGGAACCTCGTGGAACCAAGGCTCCATTGTTACTGTCCAGAAGCAAGGAGATACTTGTGATATCATGGAACCTCGTGGTAGCAAGGCTCCATTGTTACGGTCCAGAACCATGGAGACCATTCTGACATCATGGAACATCGTGGAACCAGAGCACTTTTTTTAATGTCATGAACCGTGGAGATCATTGTGACATCATGGAACCTCATGGAACCAAGGCTCCATTGTTACCCTCCAGAACCAAGGAGTTCCTCATGACATCTTTCAACCTTGTGGAGCCAAGGATTCATTGTTATCATCCTGAACCGCGGAGACCATTGTGACATCATGGGACCTCCTTGAACCAGGGCTCCGTTGTTACCATCCAGAACCGAGGAGACCATTGTGACATCATGGAACCTCGTGGAACCAAGGCTCCATTGTTACCGTCCAGAACCAAGGAGACCATTGTGACATCATGGAACCTAATGGAACCAAGGCTCCATTGTTAACAGTCGAGAACCAAGGAGACCATTGTTACATCATGGAACCTCATGGAACCAAGGCTTCATTGTTACCCTCCAAAACCAAGGAGAGCATTGTGACATCATGGAACCTCGTGGAACCAAGGCTCCATTTTTAACAGTCGAGAACCAAGGAGACCATTGTGACATTATGGAACCACATGGAACCAAGGCTCCATTGTTAACAGTCGAGAACAAAGGAGACCATTGTGACATCATGGAACCTCCTTGAACCAGGGCTCCATTGTTACCACCCAGAACCGAGGAGACCATTGTGACATCATGGAACCTCGTGGAACCAAGGCTCCATTGTTACCGTCCAGAACCATGGAGACCATTGTGACGTCATGGAACCTCGTGGAACCAAGATTCCATTTCTATCCAGTGAAGCTTCATGGAACCAAGGAACCAATGTGGCACAGCATGGTTGCATGGAACCAATGGTCCACAGAGATAGTGCGGATTCAAGGAGACCATGGTGATGCTGTGGAACCTCATGGAACCAAGGGGCCATTGTGACACAGCAGAATCTCTTGGAATCAAGGCAACCGGCTTACGCTATGGAACCTCATGGAGCCGAGGGTCCACTGTGACATTGTGGGACCTCATTGGAACAAAGGACATGGTTGATAGGACAGAATCTCCTGGAAACTATGGGACATTGTGACACTGCAGAGCCTCATGGAAACAAGGAGACCCCTGTGACACTGAGAACCTTATGGAACCAAGCAGCCATTTTCACCCTACAGAACCAAGGAGACCATTGCTGACAGTACAAAACCTCATGGAACTGAGGGGCTCTTGTTATACAGCGAGGCCTCGTGGAACCAAGGGGCCGTTGTGACACTGTGGGGCCCCATGCAACCAAATATTCATGGTGACACAGCAGGGCTGCTTGTAACCAATTGTCCATTGTGATACTGCAGATCCAAGAGAGCGGGTGACACGATGGCAGTTCATGGAACCAAGGGGCTGCTGTGACACACCAAGGCCTCGTGGAACCAAGGAGAGCATTGTGGCAGTGCAGAACCAAGGAGGCCATTTTAAGAGTACAGAACCAAGGGTCCATTGTTATACAGCAGGGCCTGATGGAACCAAGGGGCCATTGTGAAACTGTGGGGCATAATGGAGTCAAGGACAGCACTGGTACTGAAATGTGCTGGATAGAAACCTTCTCACACAGTTCTGAGGATTTGAAAGTAGATATTATTCATTACATACGGCATGGCAGTCATTTGGCTGATCCTACATCCATTTGAGTGCAGTGAACATCGAGTGAAGAATTTTTTGCAGACACACTGATTACATATTCATGAGCTATCCCCACTTCCTTTGACATTATTTGACATAGTTGCACCCCTTATCAGAAGTCTTTATGTGGTTCTTTGGGGTCTGTCTCCAACATCCAGTGTCCTTTTTAGATGGCTGTTCCTCAACTCCTGCTTTTGAGTAAGGGCAATATCATTGCTTTGCATAACTTCTGCTTTGTCAGCCTTGCAGAGCAGAGCTGGCATCCTGCTTGTGCTTTGCATGAGTTACATCCTTTATCTGTTTCTCCAAGGTTGTGCTGTTCTGTTCTACTGCCCTCATCAAGTCCCCCCTTTTCTTGAGACTCAGTTCCTTATGGGCACCGGTCTCTCAATATCTCTATTTTGTTTTCTAGTGTAGGGCACTATAACACTGAATCGTAATGCAAGCTAAATCCATACAGCAATTATTGTGGTGACCATTATAAACAGATGTTTTAACCAAACCCAGCTGGGTAACCATGAAGGAAATTTGTCCCAGATTTCTTTAAATCCCCAGGAGGTTTCATCTTGAGCTGTGCGTTGAAAGAATTTTTAAACTATAACACTCTGTCCCAAAGTCAGTTCTTTAGCTTTCTGGATGAAGAGAAGAATAGCTGCTACTGCCCTCAGACAGCCCAGCAGCTCTGGCTGACATTGTCTGGTTGCTGTGAAAAGTAGGCACAGCCATGCTCCACTCCCCAGGAACTGTGACAGCACTCCCCGTGCTGGGTTTTGTCTCTCACATGGAAAAAACAGATCCAATGGGTCCATGGGGTTTGAGAGTCCCAAAACAGGGCCCGCATGAGGGCTCGCTGGAGCTGTGAAAAGGCAGCCCATGCCACACCAGTCCAGACTATAAAGCCCTGCTGAGCTGCCTGAGCTCACACAGAGGCTTTAGCAGCAGCCCATAATTGCTGATGCACAGCTGACATCATCCCACACCCCGAGAAATGCCTGTGACTCTCTCATTGTTCATGGCTGTGGGACTTGCCAAATTGCTTCTTTTCCTTCCTGTCCCAACCTCCTTTGTCCCTGGAGGATTTTGAATCCCAGGTAGGGTTCTGTGCTCTGGACTGTTTGTACTCTGTATCCACTTAGTCCCAGAAAATTCCACAATGCCACAGTCTGATCCCTGAACTGCTGCTGAGTTTCAGTTTCAGAGATGAATGCCATCTCCAGACTGGAACAAGACTCCAAAGAGGGTTCTGATGTTTCCATTCCTCCAGTTCTTTTGCCACTTGGTTTCCATATATCATGGGGGTATTTTTAAACTCCTGGGGTAGAACTGGCCAAGTCAGCCGGGCTCTTCTCACTGTGTTTGGACTGTCCCATTCAGAAGTAAATAGTTCTTGACTTTCACTACTCCAAGAGATACAGAAAAAGCCACTTTCAAATTCTACACTCTCAACCATTTTAATTTTTCACTCTAGCTTGTTAGCAAGGTACAAGGATTTGCTACGGACGGGTGTATATCTTCTACTGTCTCATGTATGGCTCTAGGATCCTGTACCAGCCACTAATCCTCTCCATTTGCCTTCTTAACTGCAAAATAAGGCTATTAAATTTGGATTCATATTCCTTCAACAGGCCTCATTTTATAAATTTTTCTTTTATAAATCTAATCTTTCTTTTCTTTTATAAATCTATCCAAGGGATAATAACCCCTTACAACTTTCTTTTCTCAAAGGGTATTGCTTCTGCCTTACTGGTCCTGCTCAGGGTTTCAATTTGTTTCTCACAGGCTCTGCTTTTCTGGGTCACTGGGGCACCTCTCCAGTCCAGACTAGCAGATTTACTGCATCCTCAAGTGATACAGATGGCAGATGGATCACATCTGAAGATTGGAGTGCAAAAACAGAGGCTTCCACATAATTAGATTTTGGAGTAATAACCTGCATTTTGCCATCTTAATCTTGATTTTAGCATTCAGGTTTTCCAAGAAATTGTCCAAGGAGAGGCTTAAGTAAATGGAGTAGATACAAAAACTGGGGAGTCACCCATTGTTTTCCTAATTTAAAATCAATGGGCTGGAAAAATGGCTGAGTTTCATGATTCCCTGTTGCACCAATGATTGTTATAGAATCATTACTCACGTTTCCTTTTACTGTATTTAGCACAGAGCAGCCAGCTCCTGTAGCCACTAAAAATCCTAACTCCTCATTGTCCCAGCTTAGCTGTGACCGGATGTTCTGCTGGGAAAGAATCCTCTGGTCCCCCGCAGTGACCATCGGTGATGGCCACGAGAGGGGAGTTTCGTGTTGTACCTGCGGACAGTCCCTTTTCAAACGCCTCTCTTTCTTACAGTGTGCACATTGATTAACAGCAAGTCTCTTTTCTTCCTTCCTCTGCTCTTCTTTGATGAGCCCTCAGGGGAAAGATGGACTGAATTGTGGAATAACTCACTTTGGGAGAGTGTCCTTTGCAACAGAGCCTTCAACTGCATCAAATGTGGCTTCACTTACAGCTGTTCCGATTGCTTCTGATAATCTGCCTGCCCTGTGGTCTCTGGAGTGTGGAAGCATCCTATGGAATTGGAATTTGCTCCGTTTTACTCAGCTGTGCAGCAGAAGCTGCTACAGGGGGGTCTCTGAAGCAGTCAGAGCCTCCACCCAGGGTGGGGATCACTGCATTTATGCACAAGAATCAACCTGGGCACAGCAGGATGTGCTCATCTCTAGGGCTGCCCCGAGTCCCCACCTGGAGAGCTCCCAAACATTTCAGTCCCACAGTTCATTTTGAAGGTGACTCATTTTTGCTCATTTTAGAGTTGGTTCATTTTGAGGGCTCTTGACTGAACTCAGTCACTTGGTTTCAAGTTGATGGCCTGTCTCAGACCAGGCTCTCCTCTGCTCTGTGTGGACAATGAGATGGGAGAGCCCTTGGGCCACCCAGGGGACCGATGACTTCAGTGCTCTGGTTGCACATGAACAGAGCTTTGTTTCACTGCTTCAGACCCTCCCTCTCCTCTTCTCCCCTGGCATTTTAAAGAATCCTATTTTCACAGTCATCTGCTCTGCTCTTCTCCATGTTGAAAAGCAAATCAAAAAACCTGAAAAGGAGAACACCAGTCTTTATTGCATATATTTTTTCTCATACATCTTTTCTTAGCTGTGTATTTTGGTTTCAAAACAGAGTAACTTAATTACTTAATTAATCAGGGATTTGAGACTTGAAAAGTGAGTTTCATCTACTCCCCTGCAGGCACCCAGGAGAATTTGTTTTCTCGAGGCTCCCTCTGTAGCCAGTGGAGACAATAGAACATTTGGAGGCTGGGTGCTCCCAACTGCCACATAAAACAAAAATTACAAATCTCTTCCTGGCACTTTTCCCTTGCTCTGCACAGGTTCATTTTGGTGCAGACAGGGGACAGCTGAGATTGTGACACTCTGTGTGGATCCATAATAAATTCCAGTCCTCATTTAGAGTACTAAAAATCCAAGTTCTACTTGGTCCCTATTCTGCCCTCCCCATTCCTTTCCTGAAGAGACAGAGAGGAAAAAGCTGTGGAAGAAAGCAGAGGGTTGCAAAAGAGATACTTGGGATTGCTTCTTTTGGAAGCAACAGTTCCTCAGGGACTCCTGGTCCAAAGGCAAGTACTGAAAAGTAGAAACAAGGAAGTTCAATGCACAGATTTGGTGTAATTTCAGCGTTTAGTGTTTGTGCTGTAGATGAGAGGTGTTTGGCACATGGGTGTGACAGATGTTTGCAGTAGGTCTGAGTGAGCTGGGAATTTCCCAGGAATGGGGGGAAATAGCCAATAGCTCCTTAGAATCCTCTGTTCTGGTGAAAGAATTCTTTGGGAGTGTTTGGAAAAGGTAGAAAGAACACAATAAAATCTCTGAGGTCTCTACCTGAAATGGGAAAGAGAACAATCAGGGTGTGAGAATTGTTTGAAGCACAATCTCTGTGCTCTATAGCAAGAGTGCAGGAAAAGAAAACAGCAGAGAAGGAAGGATAGAAATGTTTGTCCAGACTGTGAAATGATCCCACTTGGTTTTGCCATGTTCCTGTCTCAGCAGGATGAGCTGGAATTCAGCATGGGACCAGAAAATGAAACAGCAGTTACTGAGTTCATCCTAGAGGGTTTCCCAGAGCTTGATCCGAGACTGCAGCTATTTTTCTCTCGGGTCCTTCTGCTCATGTACCTGACAACAGTGATGGGGAATGCAACCATCATTTTCCTCGTGTGTGTGGATCACCAGCTGCAAAGCCCCATGTACTTTTTCATCAGCAACCTGGCCTTCCTAGAGATCTGCTTTACATCCTCCACAAGCATCAAATTGTTTGTCATGCTGAGCTCTGGTCAGAACACTCTCTCACGAAGCAGCTGCTGTGCCCAAAACTATTTCTATTTTGCCCTGGGCTGCACAGAGTTCATCCTGCTCGTTGTCATGTCCTTTGAGCGCTATGTTGCCATCTGCCAACCTTTGCTCCATGCTGCCATCATGAAGCCTCAGCTCTGTGTCCACCTGGTTGTTGCTGCTTGGCTCCTCGGCTTTGCCCTGCTGAGCTACCGGCTGTTCTTCCTCTCGGAGCTGTCTTTCTGTGGCTTCAAGATCCCCCATTTCCTTTGTGACAACTCCCCCTTGTTCAGACTGTCCTGTTCTGACACCAGCCTGCTTTGGAAAATAGACTCTGTCTTCTTAGCGTGTGTCGTGCTGGGTTCCTTATGTTTGACTCTGGCACTTTACACCTGCATCCTTTTCTGTGTTCTGCATCTTCCAGCAGCCTCTGGGAGGAAGAAAGCTTTGACTACGTGTTCTTCCCATCTCATCACCTTGTCCATTGCCTATGGGAGCTGCATTGCTCTCTACACGTGTCCTGCAGAAGATGTTTCCTTGAGGACCAACAGAATTGTAGCTCTGCTCAACACAGTCCTGTACCCATTCTTAAATCCATTCATCTACAGCCTTCGGAACAAATCTGTGATCTTGGCCCTGAACAAATCCAATGCCAGGGCAAGAACAAAGCTTTTCCCCTAACCATGGTGCATTTCTGGAAAGCCATCCCAAGAATCTGATGTCATCTGTTGCACACTACCAGTGCCTGTGAGTGCAGCCTCCAAACAGGGCTGCCTCAGGAGACTGATGCTCCTGCTGGCTTGTGTCAGGTTAAGAGATAAGAGACTCATCTGCACACCCAGACAGGGCACCAACAATGGCAGGAGGACAAACTCAGTTCATTCTCTGCCCTGGCTGCTCCCAGGCCCATCACTGGAGAGCCCCCAGCTCATTAAGAGCCCATCTCCAAAACAGAGAAGAGCTCAGCGGAACAGTGGCAAGTGGCAATCCAAATTACAGCTCCTGAGCAATGGACACCTTGTCCCAGCTCCTTTCCTGGGACAGCCATCAGCCCTCGTGTCCACCTTTGAAACCCCAAAGTCACTGAGAGCAGGTCACCATTTGGACTAAGGGGATTGCTGCCCTGGCGTGTAGGACACGTTTTGGGATGAAGGAGGAGGAGGAGCAGTTTTGGATAGCACAGGACTTGTGGGAAGGTGAGGGGAGGATCCCAAGCAGAGCAGTCTGTCCTGTCTTCTCATTAAACTTGAATTCTCCCCCTGTGTGAGCAAATCTCTGTTCTGCCTGAGCATGGGAGCCTGGGGGTGTGAGGGCAGCAGTTGGGGGAGGGCACCAAAGAGCCCACCTGCCAACGGTGCTGGCCACGGAGTGACCGGAGGGACTGGACTTAGGGGTCTGGGGGTGTGGGGTGTGTCTGGTCTGCACCAGCACCTGGAATGGGGCTGTGGGCTCAGGGCTCAGATGCCCAAATGCCTCAGCTGTGAGACTGGAATCCAGGGGAAGCTGCTGAGCAGACAAGTGTCCGAGCACAGCTGTGCAGGGATCCGTGCACAGGTATGACTATGGAATGGGACAGACTGGACCAGGATAGTCCCGCTGGGAATGATCTGCAGTTCAGACCAGAATGAGGGTCTGGTCCAACTGCCCGACCCCTCCAGGGTCACCAAAAGTTAAAGCAGGCATTAGGGCACTGTCCAAATGCCTCTTAAACACGGACAGGCTTGGGGCATCAGCCACCTCTCCAGGGAGCCTGTTCCAGTGCTTGACCACCCTCTCAGTAAAGAAACCCTTTCTCCTGTCCAGTCTAAACCATCCCGGTACAGCTTTGAACCCTTCTCAGATGTTCCAACACTAGATATCAGGGAGAAGAGAAAGGGAAATGCAGGGCAGAGCCGGGGGCAGCGAGATGGGAGTGTGCAGCCTGCAGGGACACAGCAGCAGCTGTGGGACATGCAGGACAAGCTGTGCTGGACATGGCCAAGGGCCCTGGCAGGGCTGGCAGTGCCCAGGAGAAGCCCAGTCTGGGTGCCCCGGGGCACAGCAGGGTCTGTGCCACCGAGGGCTGTCAGGAGACACCTTGTCCTGAGGCCCTGGGGCCTCCTGGCACAGCCCCAGCCAGGCTGGGCACTGTCAGCCCCTTGTCCTGCCCTCAGCATCCCCCCCTAGCCCACATCCCAGTGGCCTCAAGGATCTGCTGGAAGGAGTCCCTGGGGAGCCTTGCTCAGGAATGGCCCTGGGGGCTCCACAATGCTCCCAGGGACTGCAGGTTTTTCAAAGGACTTTGGCTTTGGCTTTTGCCTTGGAGTCTCTGAGAGCTTTGTGCAATCGTGGCCTCCAATTATCTGCTGTAATTAGTCCCTGGAGAGGTTTTGTCAGGAACAGCACTCAGTGGGACTCATGAATGCTTCAAGGTACTTCAGTTCTTTTAAGGTACTTGGTGTTTCCCTTTAGATGCAGACTCTGTGAGAGGTTTGTGCAATCGTGGCCCCAATTATCTGCTTTAACGAGTCCCTTGAGAGCTTTGCACTGACTCTCAGTGGGGCTCAGTAATGCTTTGAGATACTCAAGATTTTTAAGGTGCTTTGGATTTTCCTTTCCATACTGAGAGGTTTTTTGTGCCATTTTGAGTGTCTGAGAGGTTTTTGTGCCATCCTGGCCTCCAGTTCTCTCCTCCAAGGGGTCCATCAGGAGCCTGTGTTGGGGATGGACCTCAGTGGGTCCCATTAATGCTTTGAGATACTTTGGGCTTTTCATCTGACTTGGACTCTTGGAAAGGTTTGTGCAATCTCCTCTCAGGCCCTGAGGTTCCAGGGCTCAGCTCCAAATGAGGGCTCCATGGGGCTCATAAGGATCAAGCAAGAACAGATAAGCCATGGCTCTGCCTTGATTTCCCTCTGGCCTGGTGCAGTTCATCAGTAAGTTTTCCTACTACAGTTATGGAGAATTATTTCAAAGAGCTTCTAAGAAATATTTATTCCTATTTTAAAGGGTATATTTTATTACTCTTCTCTTTCTAGCAGAGGTCATTGCATTATTCAGTGATTCATAGTGATCCAGAGATTCTCTTAAGAAGGTCTGGCCTGCTCAGAGAAGCTGTGCCTTGAGGTGTGACCCAGTGGGGACAACCTTGCTCCACATTCCCCAACCCATCTTGCCTCTCCTTCCTCATCTGGGGCCTGCTTTGCTTGGAGAACTCATTGCACACAGCCAAAGAAGGGTTTTCTTCTTCTTTTTTAAGCAATCTAAATCTGCCAAGTTGCCCACTAAAAACAGACACCCTCCTCAAGGGTGTGCCAAGACCAAGCTGCCTCCAAGGAGGTACAATTGCAGTGACACTGGTTGGTGCCGCCAGGTGCCACGGCCACGGCCACAGGGACCCGTTCCTTAGTTTGGTGCCACGGCAACCAAGGCCTGGAGGCGTTGTGATGGTTGGTTGCCATGGAAACCTGCCCTGGGCCCCTTGCTCAGGGCTGCTCTCACTGCCCAGAGCCAGAGGGGATCCCGTGCTGGGGCCTTGTGCCACGGCCACCTGCCCTGTGCCGCGCTGGCCGCTCAGGCGCCGCGGAACCAGCAGCAAAGGGCAGGGCCAAAGGCCAGGTCAGCCAGACAGAAAGGGGCCGTGCTGGGCACTGTTTCCATGGCAACCCTCACTGGCTGTGACACCTGGGTCACCTGTCCTGGCAGTTGCCATGGCAACCCGGCTCACTGGAAATACAAGGGTGGACAAAGGTTTTAGTAGGGCCTGTCACAACAGGACAAAGGGGAGTGGTTTTAAACTAAAGGAAGGGAGGTTCAGATAAGAACAGATAAGGAGGAAATTTTTGATTATGAGGTTGGTGATAAAGCAGTACAGGTTCCCATGGAGGTGGTCAATGCCCCATCCCTGGAAACATTCAAGTCCAGCTGGGACAGGGCTCTGAACAACCTGATCTGCTGAAAGATGTCCCTGCTCATCGCAGGGTTTGGATGAGATGAGCACTGCAGAGCTCTTCCCATCCAAACCATTCCAGGATTGCGTGGGGAGAAGGGGATTCTCAGTGGACTTTGCTGGCTGGTCCTGGTACCTGATCTCCACAGTCTCTCCTATCCTACTCAATCTTCTTCACCAATGTTTGTTTCCTGACTATTCTAAATTTCTGTTTGTGTGTCTGTGTGTGACTGCTGAGCAGGGACAAGGAGGCAATGAGGCCCCAGGGCTGCAAGGGTCACTTGTCCCCTCCTGGAGCCAGGGCCAGCAGCCACGGCCAAAGTGCTGCACAGGTTGGCTCTGTCAGGGCCTTGCAGCTGCTGCACATGCCTGTGCCCTCTGCAGCCCAGGCTGTCCTACGGTGTCCCTGCCCTGCGCCTCTGTCCCTGCCGGCTGTCCTCATCCCCCGGCTGCCCCACCTGGCTGGCCCCTTCCTTTGCTGACAGCTCTGCCTCCTGCCTGCCCCTGCCTGGCCACACAAAGCCTTGGGCTGCTCCAGGCTCCTTCTGGGGACGTGTTGCACCACAGCCCTGCCCTGGGAGGGAAATTCCTTTCTCCTGCTGTCCAGTCTGGGCCTCCCCAGCTGTACTTGGAGTCTTTATTTCCTTCTCATGCTTATGTCCTCTATGAAGAAAAGCTCCAGCCTCTCTGAAACCACCTTTCAATCCCTCCCAGGCTACTCCTGTTCTGTCCTCAGTCTCCAGACCACTGAGCCCAGAGCCTGCAGCCTCTACCTGCTGATTATGTGATGAGGCCTCCAAACCCCATCTTGGGAGATTTTTGGCTCCTCTCCAAGGTCTATGAAAACGGAAACTGTGATCAAAGTTATTTTCTCCCAAAACTTGCAGTGACAGAAGAAGAGTCAATCTCTCTAAACTGAATGAAGGTCGATTTTCATTTGTTAGAAGGAGGAAATATTTTTCAATGATGAGAGTGGCAGAAAACTGCAACTGTTTTTCCAGAGAAGTGGATGCCTCATCCCAGGAATGCTCCAAGAGCAGGAGCTTTGTGCAACCTGACCCAGGGAAACCCCGTCCCCTCCCCAAGGATGGAATTCCTGTTGTGTGGGTTCTCTGATGTGCTGGGTGCCCTCACAGCGCTTCTGGCCAGAATGTCTGCTGAGGGCAGCCAGGCTGCTGCAGGGGCTGTGACCTCACAGCCATCACCATTGCAGCCCTGTCCTGGGCCTGGCTCTCCCCTTTCCTCTGCCCCTGCCTTGTCTCTGCTGCCATGAAGAGTTTTGTCATTAAGATCTTGTCCCCAAGGTGCTGGGGCCAATGGCTTCCCTGTCAGGCTCCTGGAGCAGAAGTGGCTTTCCAGAGCCCAGCCAGAAATGAGCCCTGAGGCAGCAGCTCTGCAGTGCTGGCCACCAGGCCGGCTTGCCAAGGGAGGCTTCTGGCCATGCCCTGCAAGCAGCTGCTGCTGCCAAGGTGCCTTTGGTGCCTCAGGCTCTCCCTGGCACAGCTCCCAGCACGGCACTCTGCCCTTGTGCCCAAGGCCTTCCCTGGGCTGGGGCTGGCCTGGGGCTTTTCCTGCAGCGGGACCTGCCCTGCTCCTGGCACAGGAAAGGCAGTTCCTGCTGGAGCAGGAGGCTCTGCCTGCACTGGGCTCAAAGAACTTCAGCAAGGCCCTGTTGACTTCAAAATTGGTTCCCAGAGCACTATATTAGAATAATTGTTATAGCTTCTGGACTGTGGAGTAAATAACTCTGGTTAAGATCCTTCTGTCTAATCATGATCAGAATCAATCAGAGCTGTATTTATATAAATATTTCTATTATTCCATCATTAATCCTGTGGGACAAATTGCATTAAGGTCCTATTCTACCTGTCCAATCTTTTACACCTTTGACAAATTGTGGGGCCGGGATTGGATCCAGTCACTCCCAGTCTCCTCTCTCGGGTCCTGCAGTGGTTTGAGGCTGCATGGTGGCTGCTGGGTGTCATTTCTCCACCTCATGACTCAGCAGGAGTTTCTCCATAAAGAAATAAAGCTTTTGCCTGAAGCTCCCACTCTGCCCATGACGGGAACCCCTGTGATTGCCTGTGCCATCCTGGCTCTTTGGCAGCCTGGGGACTCCTGGGATGTCACCGTGGAGCCCCCGTGAGTGCCTGTGACAGATCGGTGCCTGAGCAGGCCAAGGTGCCCTGGGATGTCACCATGGAATGACTGTGACTGCCTCTGACCACACGGCTCTTGACCATCACCAGAAAATCCTGGGAGATCTCCATGGAGCCCCTGTCTCTGCCTGTGACATTCCAGCTCCTGAACAGCCTGGAGACTCTTGGAAAATCCCGATGGAACACCTCTGAGGGCCTGTGACAAATCTGATCCTTAGCAGGCAAACATAACAAGGACCCATTCCTATGATCAGTTTCCATGGAAACCATCACATCCCCTGTTGCTATGGTCAGTTTCCATGGCAACCATCATCACCAGCCCCTGTTGCTATGGTCAGTTTCCATGGCAACCATCATCACCCCAGGTTGCTATGGTCAGTTTCCATGGCAACCAGCATCAGGACCCGTTGCTATGTTCAGTTTCCATGGCAACCATCGCATCCCCTGTTCCTATGGTCAGTTTCCATGGCAACCATCATCACCAGCCCCTGTTGCTGTGGTCAGTTTCCATGGCAACCATCATATCCCCTGTAGCTATGGTCAGTTTCCATGGCAACCGTCACATCCCCTGTTCCTATGGTCAGTTTCCATGGCAACCATCACCAGGACCCGTTGCTATGGTCAGTTTCCATGGCAACCATCGTCACCAGCCCCCTGTTGCTATTGTCAGTTTGCATGGCAACCATAACCAACCCCTGCTGCTATCGTCAGCCTCCATGGCAACCATCACCAGGAACCGTTGCTATGCTAAATTTCCATGGCAACCATCATCACCAGCCGCTACGGTCAGTTTCCATGGCAACCATCACCAACCCCTGTTGCTATGGTCAGTTTCCATGGCAACCATCATCACCAATCCCTGTTGCTATGGTCAGTTTCCATGGCAACCATCACCAGTCCCTGTTGCTATCGGCAGTTTCCATGGCAACCATCACCAGCCTCTGTTCTTATGTTCAGTTTCCATGGCAACCATCATCTCCAGCCCTGTTGCTGTGGTCAGTTTCCATGGCAACCATCACCAGGACCCGTTGCTATGTTCAGTTTCCATGGCAACCATCATCACCCCATGTTGCTATGTTCAGTCGCCATGACAACCATCACCAGGACTCATTGCTATGGTCAGTCTCCATGGCAACCATCACCAGGACCCGTTGCTGTGGTCAGTTTCCATGGCAACCATCATCACCAACCCCTGTTGGTATGGTCAGTTTCCATGGCAACCATCACCAGGAGCCATTGATGTGGTCAGTTTCGATGGCAACCATCACATCCCCTGTTACTATCGTCAATTTCCATGGCAACCATCACCAGTCCCTGTTGCCATGGTCAGTTTCCATGGCAACCATCCCCAGGATTCATTGCTGTGGTCAGTTTCCATGGCAACCATCATCACCAACCCCTGTTGCTGTGGTCAGTCTCCATGGCAACCATCACTGTCCGAGTTGCTATGGTAGGTTTCCATGGCAACCATCAGGAGGACGCGTTGCTGTGGTCAGTTTCCCTGGCAACCATCATCACCAGCCCCTGTTGCTGTGGTCAGTTTCCATGGCAACCATCACCACCAGCCCCTGTTGCTATGGTCAGTTTCCATGGCAACCATCACTGTCCCAGTTGCTATGGTCAGTTTCCATGGCAACCATCATCACCAGCCCCTGTTCCTATAGTCAGTCTCCATGGCAACCATCACCAGGGCCCGTTCTGTGGTCAGTTTCCATGGCAACCATCATCACCAGCCCCTCTTGCTGTGGTCTGATTCCATGGCAACCATCACTGTCCCGGTTGCTATGGTCAGTTTCCATGGCAACCATCCTCACCAGCCCCTTTTGCTATGGTCAGTTTTCATGGCGACCATCACATCCCCTGTTGCTCTGGTCGGTTTCCATGGAAACCATCCCCGTCCCTGGTGCTATGGTTAGTTTCCATGGCAACCATCATCACCAACCCCTGTTGCTGTGGTCAGTCTCCATGGCAACCATCACTGTCCGAGTTGCTATGGTAGGTTTCCATGGCAACCATCAGGAGGACGCGTTGCTGTGGTCAGTTTCCCTGGCAACCATCATCACCAGCCCCTGTTGCTATGGTCAGTTACCATGGCAACCATCAACACCAGCCCCTTTTGCTATGCTCAGTTTCCATGGCGAGCATCATCACCAACCCCTGTTGCTAAGGTCATTTTCCATGGCAACCATCACATCCCCTGTTGCTATGGTCAGTTTCCATGGCAACCATCACCAGCCCCTGTTGCTGTGGTCAGTTTCCATGGCAACTATCATCACCAGCCCCTGTCGCTGTGGTCAGTTTCCATGGCAACCATCATCACCAGCCCCTGTTCCTATGGTCAGTTTCCATGGCGACCATCACCAGGACCCGTTGCTGTGGTCAGTTTCCATGGCAACCATCATCACCAACCCATGTTGCTATGGTCAGTTTCCACGGCAACCATCACTGTCCCTGTTGCTGTGGTCAGTTTCCATGGCAACCATCCCCGTCCCTGTTGCTATGGTCAGTTTCCATGGCAACCATCACCAGCCCCTGTTGCTGTGGTCAGTTTCCATGGCAACCATCATCACCAGCCCCTGTTCCTATGGCCAGTTTCCATGGCAACCATCATCACCAGGCCCCTGTTGCTATGGTCAGTTTCCATGGCAACCATCATCACCAGCCCCTGTTCCTATTGTCAGTTTCCATGGCAACCATCACCAGGAGCCATTGATGTTGTCAGTTTCGATGGCAACCATCACATCCCCTGTTGCTATGGTCAGTTTCCATGGCAACCATCACATCCCCTGTTGCTATGGTCTGTTTCTATGGCAACCATTCCCATCCCCTTTTGCTGTGGTCAGTCCCTGGGCAGCTCCATGGAGACCCCATGCCAGGGGTGGTTGCCATGGACACCAGCTCAGGCCTGGAGCCAGAGCCCGTTGCCATGGCAACCATTGGCAGTCCCATCCCCAGGGTCATGGGATCCCAGAGCCACAGAATTGGCTGAGCTGGGAGGGACCCATCAGGATCCTCGAGTCCAACTGCTGGCCCTGCACAGGACACCCCAACAATGCCAGCCTGGGCCTGGCAGCGCTGTCCAAACGCTGCTGGAGCTCAGAGAGCCCTGGAGCTGTCACCCTTCCCTGGGCAGCCTGGGCAGTGCCCCAGCAGCCTCTGGGCAAAAACCTTTTCCTGAGATCCAACCCGAGCCTGCCCCGACTCAGCTGCAGCCGCTCCCTCCACTCCTGTCCCTGGGCACCAGAGTGAAGAGGTTCCCACAGCCCCAGCCAGGGACCCTCTCCCAAGGCTGTTGCCGTGGCCACCAAGGCTGGCACCAGCTGGGATGCTCGGTTTCCACGGGCCGGGGTTCAGGAATGGGATTCCCCAATTTCCTGCTCCCACTAAAACTGCGCTGCCGCTCACTGCCCTCCCGCCTCCCATGGAAAGCACAAATGGCAAAGATCCTGGGCTGGGATAAGAACAATTTCCTGGGAATATCAACGAGACAAGGAACAGACAGGAACAGAAACAATATTGATAACAGAAGGGATAAGAAAAACTATTTACAGGGAAAACTACATCACCACCAACTGTCCCTTCCCAGCCACGTATTTCCTCCTGCCTGGAAAGGACACCCTTCTCCTCAGGGACAGAGAGAGAGAGTCCCTTTCCTGCCCCTGGCAATGACCTGAGGTGGGAATGAATGTCATGACAGGGCCATGGCCAGACCCCCATGTTCTTCACTCCCACATAATGCCATTGGCAGGGGCAGGAGAAGGTACAGGTGTCTTCCCAGCATGGATCACAGGGAACATGGGTCACCAGGGCTCTTCCCAGTGTGGGTTCTCCAGTGGGGGATGAAGCTGGAGCGGTTCATGAAGCTCTTCCTGGAGTTGGGGCATTTGCAGGTCTTCCCTTACCGGTGACTCCACTGCTTTCTGGTCAAGTTAAAGCTCTGGGGGAAGTTCTTCCCACACTAGGGACACTCGCAGGGCCTCTCCCCAGTGTGGATGCGCCGGTGCCTGACAAGTGTGGAGTTGTGCTTGAAGCCCTTCCCGCAGTCAAGGCAGCGGAAGGGCCTCTCCTCGGTGTGAATCCGCTCATGGAGGAGGAGATTGGAGCTGGTCTGAAACCTCTTCCCACATGTGGGGCACTCGTAAGGCCTCTCCCAGGTGTGGATGCGCCGGTGCCTGATGAGGTGGGAATTGCGCGTAAAGCTCTTCCCGCAGTCAGGGCAGTGGAATGGCCTCTCCTCTGTGTGACTCCGCTGGTGGCAGAGGAGATCTGAGCTGGTGTGAAACCTCTCTGACACTCAGGACACTCCTAGGGCCTCTCCCCGGTATGGATGTGTTGGTGGATGATGAGGTTGGATCTGCAGCTGAAACCCTTCCCATACTCCCCACACTCATAGGGCCATTCCCCAGTGTGGATCATCTGGTGGCAGATCAGGTAGGAGCTCTGCCTGAAGCTCTTCCCACACTCCAGGCACTTGTAGGGCTTCTCCCCATCATGAAGCTGCTCACGGTCCACCAGCTCCGAGCTCTGGCTGAAGCTCTGCCCACCTTCCTGGCACAGGGTGGGTCTTTCCTCCTCAGAGCACCCTGGGCTGGCTTTGCAGCCCCTCCTCCTGTGGAATCTCTGGGGCTTTTCCTTCCCGTTGCATTCCTCTGCCATGGAGCCGCTCAAAACAGCCTCTGCCATGAGGTTCTGCCGTGGGGATTTGTCCTTGCAGGTCTCCATCCTCAGCTCCTGGTCTGGGGGAGGAAGGACAAGGAGAGGATGGGATTTGCCTCCGTGCCAGAGGGAAGGGGAAGGAGATCCCCCCAGTGCATTCCCGGCTGTCGGAACCCAAGGTGTCCCTCAGACACTCTTGGATGTTCTGGGCCCAGGGCAGAAGCCTCTGAGACCCTGGCAGGTGGCCAGGGACCCCTGTGGTCTTGAGCTTGACCCATGGAACAATTTACCAACCTTGCAGGAAGAACAAGAAATCACAAAAGTTTAGATATTATAATAGAAGTAGTCACAAAGTGAAAGGTAGGATTTTTGAGTGCTGTACAGGGGGGTTTTAGGCCTTGTACAGGGGGGTCTAAGGTTTGTACATGGGGGTCAGAGGTTCTAAGATGGAGGGATTTGGGCGTGCCCTGTCCTCCTTCTTTCTCCTTCCTATTCCCCATGTTCTTGGTGATGTTGGCACTCACAGATTGGTTTAGAGTAGAAAGTCACTGTTCAACATAGGTAGTAGGCATTGGGGAAAAACTATAAACACCTAATACGTAATGTGTGATATAAAAGATGGCACCAGCCCCTCGGGGAGGGGAGACGGGGACAGCCAGAGACGGGGACAGACAGAGTCAGGGACAATGTCAGGGAGTCTGTGTGCCTTGAGATAACATGCAATAAACTGCCTTGAGACCGGACGACTGAAGACTACTGAGTCTTTCTTTGAAGGCACGGGTTGGAGGAGAGACTTTACCACCATCCGGAGTCACCCCAAGCCGGGGAAGGCTCCGGCATCTGGCGTCCCTGGGTGGGCACTGACAAGAGACTAATTTACCAGACGACCTCCAACTTCCACCCGAGAAACAGGCACACCCTGAAGACTCCGAAGAGAGAGAGAGCGGACAGCTCCAGACGAAACATCCTGACCTTCACCAAAACAAATCATCCCAAGGACAGCCCGGAGAGGAGAAAAACCAGAAGCGCGCCTGGAATTTCTCGCCTGTGAGCTGCTGCACAGTAATCAGGATCATCTCCGGACCGACCTTGCGCTGACTCGGCTTTTGGTGAGATCGGTTGAGATTAAGAACATGGGGGGGGGATACTCCCAAGAGCAGATCCAAGTTTTGTCAGCCCTACAGAGGGTGGCATCCACACATCCTGTGGAGATGGCTCCAAAAGAGCTAAAGGCTCTGTTGTTGTGGGTGCGGTGTAATTACCCGCACATAGAGACACATCTCTTGTTCGAACCAAATTTCTGGCAAGAGATCAATAGGCATTTGCATTATCTGGCCACAAAAAGAGATAAGAATGCCGCAAAACTTTTACCTTCCGCGAGAATAATGTTAGAGTCGTTTTCACAACGCGGCAAGGGGTCTCTCGTTTTACACCAAATAGCTCAGGCTCCTGGAGGAGCGCAGGGAGAATTGCCCAGCCAGCAGCATGGGGCAGCTCTCTTCACCACAGATCAAGAGGAAGCAGAATCGCTTCCCGTGGAAAAGCAAGGGGACGATTTTCCAGCACGTCCAGGATCCCCGGATTCTCACAGGTCCTCAGATTCCCCTGAACCCCCAGAATCTCTAGGGTCCTCCGATGCAGAAACCCCTCAGTCGGTTGCAGATCAGCCGGGGATAGTTGTCACCCTCGGTGAGGGAGGAGATCGGGAATACCCCGAGTCTACACTCACAGGGGGGGGGGGGCTGCAGCAGCACCGGCGGGGGAGGGTGCAGATGGGAGTGTAGAACCCAGAGAGGAGGGGGAGCCGTCTCTCACAGCAGCGGCGGCGGGCAGTTTGCAACAGCCCGCGGCGCCAGGGAGAGCGGGGGGGACTGTGAGGGCAAAGGGGACCAGTGAGAAGGCGGGGGATGTGGGCGCGGCGGTCGTACGTCCCGAGGGTCCCGTGACGCGTGCCATGGCGAGAGCCCGCGCTGCCGCAGCGGCAGCCGCCCGGCAGGCACAGGGTGAAGGCTCCCAAACCACAGCAGCGGCGTTGGCCAGGCAGCAGGCCGAGACAGAGCGAAAAGCTACGGCAAATGCTCGTCTCGCGGCAGCGGCACCGCGCACACGTGTGATGGAGAAGCGAAACCCAGAAGCCGGGGCGGGGGAGGGCACCTCGCGTGCGGCGGGCGCGACACGAGCACAGACGGGACGGAAGCAACGCGCTTGGGCTGTGGGCGTCGGCACAGAGTCAGGAGAGGCATGTCCCAGTGATGGGCAGTGTGGGGTGGATACATCAGAGCCGGAGTGGGATCGGGAAGGTGGCGACGTCAGTCTCGGGGAGGATGAGAGCGCTCCCGAGATCGCGGCTGCGCTGGAAAAAGCAAGGAGGCGCGGCCAGGGTCGGGGCGGGAGCGTCCACACCCCCGTGGTGACACAGGCAGAGATGGGGCGTGTCCAGGGTGCAAACGTTTGCCAGGGCACCGCCTCCACACCGTTCCCACGGCAATCGACTCATGCGCACTCAGTCTGTGCCCACAGCCAATCCCAGCCAGTCTCAGACATTGTAAAGCTGAAGCAGTTGATACAGCAAGAGTCGACATCCCAGACTGCGGGATTTGCAAGTGTAAATCAATTGTTACAAGAATTGCTCAGGGATTTATCAGAGATACAGATAGGGGAACAAACGTCCGAGTCTTTTGCAGTGCCGACCTCAGCCGGTCAGACGACAGCGCCACCCAGTGGCGGGACCGCAATATTGCAGGAGGTTTTGTCGGAGCCGGTTGCCCAAGCCATCGCGCCACCCAGTGGTGGGTCTGTAACATTGCAACACTTTTTTCCAGTTTTATACAAAAAGAAGTCTAGGGCGAGGAAGACCACACCTGCACGACAACAGGAACCTTCGCTGATTCCAGAACGACATGAGACTCAGGACACTCCTGCTGAGGCGCAGCAACAGGATGATACTGTATGTATTACTGCTTCGGAGGGTATCCCAGTCTGGACAATTCCAACATTAAGGTCTGCTGATTCCTCACGTCAGGGAGAGTCAATTATAATATCAAAAGGAGTTGTTGAGTTTCTTTTACAGTATCTGACCACAGCCTTGGAATCACATTCAGAGCTGCTGACTCATCTTTCGAAAATTTCTCAAACAATACAGGGCAGCCGTGTGTTTTCCTCTGCAGCAGATGTTCCATTCTCATCCGCAATCACCCAGCCCTCATCCTTGCAGATGCCACAGATGTCGGTGAGTTCTGCTGCACCAAAGCCTCGATCACAACAAATAACTCCACTCTACAGGCAAGTACCCACAAAATTTCCAGCTTTACCGAACGCAAAGCTAGACTGGCAGGACATTCGAGCAGAATTAGAAAAGGAAAAAGGTTTATTGCAGGGCTCGGGAAACATCATGATGCCAGTGAGCTATGATGCTCAGGGACAAAACCCAAGGTGGGAACGCCTGGATCGTGGTGCGATCAAAGACTTAGCTAAAGCCATCCGAGACAACGGGTTGTCATCACCGTACTTCAAACAAATGTTGAAGAGCATTTTTGGTATGTATGATTTAACACCCTATGATCTTAAATATCTTGCAACATCAGTTCTTACAGACACCCAGGCTCTTGTATGGCAAAAGGCATGGAGGAGATCCCTGGAGGAGCTGAGAGCCAGATACCAGGGCGGACGCAGATCCAAGAAGCAAAGACACGGGCATGCAAACGAAGGCAGACAACGGCGCTGCAAACATCTCATCAGACAACGATTGACAACTCAGAGACTTGGGGTTCTTCTTGGGACTCGAGTGTCATTCGGGTGTTGCTGCACTGCAAGGTTTCTCGCAGAGAGTGAGGACATGGGCATGGGGTTCAGACAGATAGTGTTCATGTGCTTCATTTTTTTGCCTGTTGCCATGAGCAATAGGGCACATTTTCCCATGAGACAGCCAAAGGGAAATGTGTGGGAAACTTTGGCAAAGGCAGCAGGTCTGGACAGCATTTGTCTGACTCATTCAAGGCCAGGGAAACCATTCTCGACATGTTTGGTAGGTGTGCCGGTGAAGGAATGGCCGATCCCAAAAAACATCCCTTCAAAGGTTCTGAAATCTTTTTCGGATCCTATGGAAGGATGGCATGTCTGGACACAGTTCCTTCCTGTGGCTCATTTCGAACCCCAGGAATTGGACATTTTTGGGTCAACAAGAATGAAATTTTGCATCATATTCAACCCATCGGGAGTGACAGAGACAGATAACCACACGATAGATGTCACTCCAAACCAGCTCTTTTACAGAAATGCATCATCCTGGTGCAATTACACCAAGATGATGAGCAAACTATCCCTCCAGAATCCAGCCGTTTTACCAAAAGGAATTTTCTTGATTTGTGGGGACAGAATTTGGCCTGCTATCCCTGCAAAAATCAGGGGCGGTCCATGCAGCATTGGAGAACTCTCATTGATAACACCCAATTTGAAAATTTTGAGGGAACAGTCACACAGAAAAATAAGATCCATTGAACAATATGGCCCAAATTGTGATGATGAGGTTTATACCTGGAACAAGGCTCGGAGAATTGCAGTAGCAATTTTCTCACCCCAAGCGGCATCGGGGGTGGCCTTGACACAATTGGACCACATGGCGTGTTGGCTGAGCAAACACACTCCTGCCATTTCTTCTGCACTGAGCGACATGTTAACAGATATCGACAGCGCGAGACAAGCAACACTTCAGAACAGGGCGGCAATTGATTATTTGCTGCTATCACATGGACATGGGTGTGAAGAATTTGAGGGAATGTGCTGCATGAACTTGTCTGATCATTCGAAATCTATCCATGAAAACATAAAACAAATGCAAAGTAGCATCAACAAATTGCAAAAGGTTACAGGATCATGGTGGGATGACTTCATCAACCTTTTTAGTCTCTCACCATTGTGGAGGGAGCTTTTGAAGATAGCATTTTATATCCTTACAGGATTTCTAGTTCTTCTGCTTGTTCTGCCGTGCATTTTTCTATGCACTCGGCGGGTCATGGACAAAGTGGCAAGACAGGTCTTCTTGGTGCAAACAGGAGGGGGAGATGTCGGAACCCAAGGTGTCCCTCAGACACTCTTGGATGTTCTGGGCCCAGGGCAGAAGCCTCTGAGACCCTGGCAGGTGGCCAGGGACCCCTGTGGTCTTGAGCTTGACCCATGGAACAATTTACCAACCTTGCAGGAAGAACAAGAAATCACAAAAGTTTAGATATTATAATAGAAGTAGTCACAAAGTGAAAGGTAGGATTTTTGAGTGCTGTACAGGGGGGTTTTAGGCCTTGTACAGGGGGGTCTAAGGTTTGTACATGGGGGTCAGAGGTTCTAAGATGGAGGGATTTGGGCGTGCCCTGTCCTCCTTCTTTCTTCTTCCTATTCTCCATGTTCTTGGTGATGTTGGCACTCACAGATTGGTTTAGAGTAGAAAGTCACTGTTCAACATAGGTAGTAGGCATTGGGGAAAAACTATAAACACCTAATACGTAATGTGTGATATAAAAGATGGCACCAGCCCCTCGGGGAGGGGAGACGGGGACAGCCAGAGACGGGGACAGACAGAGTCAGGGACAATGTCAGGGAGTCTGTGTGCCTTGAGATAACATGCAATAAACTGCCTTGAGACCGGACGACTGAAGACTACTGAGTCTTTCTTTGAAGGCACGGGTTGGAGGAGAGACTTTACCACCATCCGGAGTCACCCCAAGCCGGGGAAGGCTCCGGCACCCGGCAGGACAGCGTCGGCAGCGGGGCTGTCCTGCAGCCGGGGGCCATGCTGGGCTGGGAGATGGTGCAGGAGAGAGGGGGAAAGGGGCACTGACTTCCTCCTCACCTGCCTGGTTGTCCCTGGGCACCTTTCTCTTCCTCGCAACCTTCTCCTCCATCCAGACAAGGTTTGAGGATGGGAAATTCTGTTTTGGGAGGAAAACAAGAGATAAGCACATTGAGTTTTGTACTGGTTTGAGGGCAAACCAGGGGGAGAGGCTAAGCCAGAATTACAATTCAATAGGAAATTATAATCAAAGCAATGATACAGAAACCCTGGCTTACACGGACAGAGTCAGGATATAACCTGACACACCATTGGTCAGGGTGGTGGTAGCCATCTGATGAAATGGTGGCTGCAGTCCTGTTGGAGTGATGAACGTGATTCTGTCAAAGCAGTGATCCTGTAGAAGGGTCTGGTCTTCCTCTGAAGGTCCAGTGGTGGTTATGGAGCTCTTGTCCTCTGGGAATCCAGTAGGCAAGGTACTCCTGGTGTTGCAAGGGTGAGATTATATCCAGGTAGGAATGCTTGGTTCCTCCCCCTGGGCGGAGCATCCCACAATGGGATGATGTAATTTTATCAGTCCTGCAGTGACACTCAATGGCCCATTAACAGAAGATGGCCCCTGGAGGGCGTTATCAGGGCTGAGTCATGGAAGAGATAAAGAACACTGCCCCACCTGTTTATAGCAGTTCATGAAGATGGTGACTGAAAACATACTTTTGGTTACATCTTACATTGTCACCTGAAACAGTGAGGCAATCCCTGCTTGGGGTGGGGGGTGAACACCACCCCCCTTACCCAAACTGGATCCGGTGTAAAACCCCCACCCCAGGAAGGCCACACACACAGGGGACAATGTCACACTTGCCCTGCCCCAGGAGAAGTCTCTGTCCCTGTCACTCCCTTGCTCTCCCCCCATTTCTCCTTCCTTCCATCTCTCTCTCTACCTCATATTTACTGTTCAATAAAATCCACTTTAGATTCGGTCTCCTTAGCACCTTAATTGGGGCAGAGGCATCTCTCTAACAATTTTATTAACCAGATTGTTGTGGGTATTCTCAGCTCAGTCAGAGAGAAAGAGAAAGGTTTTCTAACCAGGCGACAGCCTGGAAAGCAGGTGGGGAGAGAATGTAAATAATTTTCTAATCTACCTTGTTATTCACATTGTTTATAGATATGTTCTGCCTCTGTGCATCATTCACTGCACACCAATGCTGTGAAGTGTTTTTACTCTAAGACCAATGAAATTAGTCTTCTCAATGTTCTCTATATATAGAGGGGTGCATTTGAAATAAAGGAGAGAGTTCATTTTCTTTGCCTTCTGATCTGGAGTTCTCTGTTCCCGTCCTGCTCAACAGCGTCAGATTGTGATATTATTTTGGCACAGTGAGTTCAGGGCACTGTTCTCTGACACCAAGTGCCTTTGACAACAGCATGGTTCCCTCCTCTGAGGAGGTTCTGGCTCTTTCTGGAGGAACTCTTGGAAACTTGGACGCAGCTTCCTCTGAGCGACTTATGGGAGAACTTATGAGGAAAATGGCTCTTGTGGCTGGCCAGTGTAAAGAAAATATTTTGTTGTCCTTCCTTGAAAAGTTTGTTCAAATCACTGGAGGAAAGGGAGCAAATGATATCAGCAAGACTGGCAAGGAGCATTCACCACAAGGTGAGGAAAACAAGGCTGCCAGAAGTCCTACAAGAAGCCCAGCTCAAGTAGCTAAATTCCCAAATAACTCCCAAATTCACAGGCTTGGGGGCTTTGCCAAATGTGAGAATCATTATTTTCTTTGTCCCTGTCACCTTTTTGACAGATACACTGAGCTTTCCCTTCCCTTTAATAATCTGTATTGGGCCAAATTTCCACTTTTCTTTTCTCGGAACCTGCCAGCAGCTGAGCTGGAGCTGTGCAGGAATCGATGAAATTTGGAATTGCCACAAAATTGCTTCTATTGTCGATTTCTTCATGTTTGGGACTTGTCTGCGTTTCCATCACAAGTGACTTGTGGGAAGAGCAAATATTCCTCAAGGCACTTTATGTAGCCTTAAGTTTGATTTCTGCCGAGTTTATTTTGTCCAGTGCCCAGGGGATGCTCGAGGGGTCTCTGTGCCTCTCGCCCTGGGTGATGCTTGAGAGGGGCTTGGGGGGGTTGTCCCTGCCCCTGGCAGCCCAGGCCATTCCCCATGGGGTCTCCATCGTTTTCACTCCAGGGAATTCCTGCGGGGGTCTCCCTCCCTCTCACCCTGTGCCAGGAGAGTGCTCATGGGAGTCTCTGTCTCTGTCAGCCCAGGGGGTGCTCGGGGGTTGAAACAGGGTATTTTACAGGATACATTTAACAGGGTAGAATCCATTTGTATTTAGGTGAAATATGCTGCTTTGAATCATCAGTAGCTTGCTAGCATAGGTAAAAGATGCTGTTTAGTCTGCTAGTTCTGCTGCACTTGTAAAATCTGCCTCAGCTGAGAAGAAAGAATGTGAATTTCCAAGCTGGAGAAATAAGAGAGGCCCCTTGAACTTTGAAACAAAGAGGAAAAAAATCCAAAGCTGAGTCTGCAAGAGATGAACAAAGTGACTGGAGAGTTCTCTGTGCAAGGACTGTTCTCTGTACTAGGACTAATGGGGTTCCAGAGTCCATCAGGACTCAGATCTAAACTGGAAATTCATTGGGAAGAAGTGATTTGTTGACTTAATACCCCAAAAACTCACCTGTTCTGTCCAGTTGTTTCTTCTGATTGCATCAAGCTGTGCTGCATGATCTTGGAGGTCTTCTCCATCTAAATAATTTCCTTCTTCACCCTGTCTAAACAACCAAAACTGGGGTGGAAATAAAGAAATTAAGCAAATAGATCTAAAGCTGCACCATTTACCAGGATTTGGGGGTGAATTTGGGGTTGGTTCACTGGAATATTTGGGAGGATTTGGGTGTTCTGAGGCTATCAAAGGCAGGGGACATGTCCACAATCTCATAGGTGTGCTGGCAAAACGTGTCCACCTGAGCCCACCTGTTCTCCAAGAATTCTAATTGTCTGTCCCAGTCCCTGGCCTGGGTCTTCCCATTTGGGATGTTCCCCCAAAGTGCCCAAATGGCTGCTGAAGTGCCCGAGCTGATCCTGGCTGTAAATGTTCCTGTCCACCAACGTCTCCTGGTCAGTGCCACGGGAGGTGGGAGTTTAGGGGCTCCTGGGGGGACTGGGAAGGGCTTCTGAGGGCATTTGTGGTGCTGGGAGGGGGCTTGGCAGGGTGTGTCAGGGAGGTTTGGGTCCCAGACAGGGCTGCGTGGCTTGCAGAGGATTTGGGTGAGTCTTGGGGGAGATGCAAAGGGGTTTTGGTGGTTCTTGGGGTCATTTATCTTGCAGGGAGTAGTTGGGGGAGTCCTGGCTGGGAGCTGTGGGGTAGTTTGAGGAGTCCGGGAGTGGCTGTGGGGCTGGGAGGGCGTTTTTGGGTGGTTGTGAATCCCCCAGACCCCCAAAGCTGCCACCAGACCCCACCCCCCAAGATGCTGCCAGGGGTCAGTGGCTCCATGTTTGGGTTCATCCTCCTGGCCCTGCAGAAGATATGGGGGGGTCCCCAGGGCCGTGTGTGTCCCCCCCAGAGTGTGTGTGACACCCCCCATCCCATTGTCACCCCCTTGTCCCTCCCCACGGGGCTCCTGCCCCAGCTCCTGCTCCCCTGGGAGGGAATTTGGGGAGGGGGCAGACGGGGTGCGCAGCCCCCGCCGGGGGATGACCCCGGCCCAGCCCCTTTGTTCAGCACCAAGCTGGGCTCGGGGCCGCAGGAGGAAGAGGCTGGTGGGAAGCAGATCCTGCAGCTGGGGCAGTGCTGGGGGTCAGGGCAATGTGAAAAACACCATTCACTTGGTTTTTAAAAATTTTAAAGTTTAATAATAATAAAATGGTTATAAAAATAGTAATACAATTAGAGTAATAAAAATTTAGAGTTAGGACAATTACAAGACAATAAAAAGCAAAGAATTACGGATGTCCGGATGCTCTCGGGCACTTAAGCCACGACAAGCATGCCCTGTGAACAAAGGAATAACCTTAAAAGCAATAGCCTGTTGCATATACAAAACACTTCATGATTATGCATATATTTTATTTAAAACAGGAAATTCATATGGTACTTGTCAAAAAGTTTCTATTAATCCCCAGGCGCCTTCGAGTCTAAGTCAGGCTTGAAGAAGTTCGTTTCTGTCGATAAGGAAAGCCATAAATTCCTCTTCTCTGGAAAATTTAGGGGTTTCTGTAATTGTTATCTCTGTGTGAAGAATTCCTTGATTATCTTCTCCTTTTCTAATAAAAAGAATATCTCACACACATAGTTTCTATTTTAACTACTAATGCTTAATTTTGATTACAAAACTACATTTACTACATTATTAGAATGTTAATACAGCATAACTTTCAGCATAATACATAGAGTAAATATCTGCATAGAGCCATATAATATGCATTTTTCACAGCAAGGTCCTGCCCTGCACACCTGGCTCAGGTGGGACCCTGCCCTGGCAAGGGAGCGGGACATTCCCATCCCCACGGATCAGGGCTGGGAGCAGCACTTGGAGCACGGACATGGAAATACTGGGAGCGACTGGGAGCACACTGAGGGTGTGAATTATTCCCCCCGCCTCCACCTTCTCAGGCCGCCCTGCCAGCTGAGAAATGCTCGCTGGGCCTCGGCCTTGGCCAACAGCCCCTGGGCTCAGCTCCTCTGGAGCTCATCACAAACACTGTCTGCTCCAGGCACTGCTGCTGCCCAACAAGCTCCTGGTTCCTTTAGGAGCAGCCCTGGGAACTGTTTTGTTCCCTCGGTGGCACAACATCCCTGTTCTCACCCTGCCAAAGAAAGCTGTTGATGCCAAGTGTGGCCAGGATGAAACATTGCTGGGACTGAAGCCCCTCTCTCGGGGCCCTACAAACAGCGCTCCAAAAGGAGCCCCTTGGAGCTCTCCTGGGCCAGCGACTCCCTCTGAGTGGGGCCTCTCCGAGCCGGGAACTCTCCCGTTTGCTGCACTCAAGGGATCCCGAACAACGAGGGAGCCTGGGCTGATCCCCCCACTCCTCCAGGCTCAACCCTTCCCCGCTGGGGAGATGCCAAAGCATCCGCAGGGAGCATTTCCCTGCCCTCAGGGGAATTTCTCACAGGTGCCTTGCACTGACTCTTTGTGTCTGTGTGCACACAGGAGTGCCTGTGCTCGGGAAATGCGGCAGAAATGCTGCTCTCTGAGGGGTCGGAGTGCCTTGGGCAGCTGAGCCAGTCAGGCCTGTAAGTAAGGTCAAATCACAAGGTGAAAGTGAAGTTAAATGCTGCTAAGAGTTGTTCTTTTGCTAAGTTGTTATGTTTAATATAAGTTGTAAGCTGAGTTAAATACTGTTAAATGTTATTCCTCTGTTAAATTGCAAAGTCATAGGTTATTAGTTAGGTAAAATGCTGTAAAGTGCTGTTCTTTTGCTAAATTGTGAAGTTTAAGGTAGAAGTTAAGGCTAAGGTATGAGTTAAGTCCTGTCAAGTTTGAGCTCTGTTAAGCTTTTAGGCTGTATTCTTTTTATCCTTGCCCTCACTGTCCTTGTGTCACACACACAGGGCCAGTTCTCTGATAATTTCTGGTTTGATTGCCGGGATTCTGTTTGGTTTTGTTGTTGCTTTGTTTCCTTGGAGTGCCTGAAGTGTCCAGTCAGGAGCAGAGCGACTCTTGCCAAGGAACTTTGCCGTGCTGTCACTTAATATTAAAACTAATCTTAATATTAAATTAAATGGTTTTTGCTGATCCCTTGCCAGGGGATTTTTTCAGCACTCTCAAGCCCTCGTTGGTAACAGGGTGAAGGAGCCCTGGCCCAGGCTCTGGCCCTGGGGGACACGGGGACGCTGCCGGGGGTCCCTGTCCCCCTGTCCCACCCCCCACAGCCCTGTCCCCGTCCCCGTGTCAGGCTCTGGGGTCGATCTCGTGGAACATCCTCTGGGGGAGGCTGCGGCGCCGGGGGTGGGGGGACCCGGGGGGACAGGGGACCCCGCTGTGCACGAGCAGCGTTGGACTTCTCTGGGGGAACTGTGAGGGGGGGCTGGGGTGGAGTGACCTCCCCAGTGACCTCACACAGCCCCTGTGATGTCACACAGCCCATGTGATGTCACACAGCCACCTTTGATGTTACAACCCACTTTGGGATGTCACACAGCGTCCTTTTGATGTCACAGAGCGAACTCTGAGATGTCACTCTCTGATGTCAGAGTTGTGCTGTGATGTCACTGAAGGCTGATGTCACAAAGTCACCCTGAGATGTCACTGTCTGTTCTTTGATGTCACCCTGAGATGTCACAGTCTGTTCTGTGATGTCACAGCCTGCTCTATGAAGTCACACAGCCACCCGGTGATGTCACAACCCACTCTCTGATGTCACAGAGCCACCCTCCATGATGGCAGAATCTGCTCTATGGCCTCACACCCTATTCTATGATGTCACAGTCCACTCTGTGATGTCACAAAACTCTCCCTGTGATGTCATACTGCCACTCTGTAATGTCACAGCACACACTTTGACCTCACAGCCTGCTCTGTGATGTCATACAGCCATGCCATGATGTCCCAGCCTGCTCTGTGATGTCACACAGTCCCCTCTATCATGCCGTAGCTGCTCAATGACCTCACACAACAAACTCTGTGATGTCATAGCCTAATCTGTGACCTCACACAACCCACTCTGTGCTGTCACACAGCCCCTTTCTGACATCACAGCTGCTCTGTGCCTCCGGGACACAGCCACAGAGGTGCTGCTGTGACACAGCCCCCTCTGGGACATCCCACAGCCCTGCCAGTGCTGAGCCCCTGTGAGCTCTGTCTGTGCCCTGCTCGTGTTCCTGGCATGCCCTGGCAGTGCCCCAGCCCTGCTGGGCTGTGCACAGGAGCTGCTCCTGGCCAGAGCTGTCTCTCTGCAGCGCTGCCCTTGCCAGGAGCTGCCTCTGGGCCAGGAGCCCGGCCCAGCTCAGCAGCACAGACACAGCACCAGGACTTTAATGACCCTCTGGGGCTTTGGTGCTCTCTGCATCAGACCCAGTCCCTCAGAGTGTGCTCAAAGAACTTCTCAAGAACTCCAAGTGAGATTGAAACACTGCAGTTTCTTTTACTTTGAAGAGATCCCTGTGAGGGACACAACTGAGAAAGTGTCCCCAGGTTCCAGTTAGAGCAGAACACTGGAGGCACTGATGACAGCTGGGGACAAACAAGGCAAAGGTGTCTCTGGTGCTGAGCACACCTGGATGTGTTTCAGGAATGCAAAGGGCCAAGGCTGAGCCCCAGCCCCTGGCAAGGCAGATCCTGTCCCTCCCTCCTTGCTCAGGGCTCTTCCCGGGATGGGCACTGGCATGTGGGGATGTGCAATGCCAAGGGCAGGACCATGGGGCGGCCCCTGCCAGGCTGCTGAGCAGGGACAAGGAGGCAATGAGGCCCCAGGCCTGCAAGGGTCACTTGTCCCCTCCTGGCCTCAGGCCCAGGGCCAGCAGCCACGGCCAAAGTGCTGCACAGGTTGGCTCTGTCAGGGCCTTGCAGCTGCTGCACATGCCTGTGCCCTCTGCAGCCCAGGCTGTCCTACGGTGTCCCTGCCCTGCGCCTCTGTCCCTGCCGGCTGTCCTCATCCCCCGGCTGCCCCACCTGGCTGGCCCCTTCCTTTGCTGACAGCTCTGCCTCCTGCCTGCCCCTGCCTGGCCACACAAAGCCTTGGGCTGCTCCAGGCTCCTTCTGGGGACGTGTTGCACCACAGCCCTGCCCTGGGAGGGAAATTCCTTTCTCCTTACGTCCAGTCTGGACCTCCCCAGGTGATCTGTGTGGCATCATTTTTTTCTAAGGTTGTTTCATATAATGAAGAAGAGCTCTGCCATCTCTGAAACCACCCTCCAAGTCCTCTCAGGCTTCTCTTGTTCTGTTCTCAGTCTTCACACCACTGAGCCCAGCGCCCTCAGTCTCTCTGGGTCATGTGCTTGAGGCCTCCAATCCCATCTTGGGAGATTTTTGTGTCCTTTCTAGGTCTTTTCAGACCTAGAAATATTGTGGTCATAATCCAAGCAAATTTGAAATATTTGTATTGCCCTGTAGTGGCAGAGGAAGGGACATAGCCTTTAAAATGCTCAAGGATAGATTTCGATTTGATATAAGAAAGAAATATTTGGTGATGAGGTTGACAATTCGTAAACAGGTCATCCATAGAAGTGAATGTCCCATCCCAAAAAGTGTTCAAGGTCAGGAGCTTTGACCATCTGTTCCAGAGGTAGTTGTGCCTTCCCACAGCAAGGGGGCTGCAGTAGATGATATTTTAGGGCCATTCCAATTTTAAAAACAGAAGATAAAACATAATTTAAAGACAGTTCTGACACCTCCTCATGAAAGACTCACCCAGGGGGTCAATGGCAGGGCTTTCCAGCATGACCTCGCCAGTTGAGCATGGGGGGTTCTGCATTGGCTCTGAGATTCATGATGGAAATTAAGCTTAGGCATAGTAATGAAATAGCTATGCTTGTGTTAAAATGCCTGCTTGGATGGGATAACATCCAGTGAACACAGGATGAGGATGCCTGTACAGATCTGCCAACCATCAGCATTCACCGTCTGAAGGCAGTGTGGGCTGGGACCCGGACTGGAAGTGATAAAGAGAAGGAGCCAAAACCACAGCCAAGAAACAGGCATGCTCTAAAAAGGCAGACCCGAGGAGGGACCATGTCAAATAGTTCCTGGAAAATGTAAATTAGTTAATGGGTATGCATAAGAGTCTATGAATATGCAACAGGCTGATGTAATAGAAAAGGCATTTAAGGGGAATCCCCAAAGAGAAGGGTGTGCTCTTGGCTGAGTGTCAAGATGCACCCGGCCAAACTAACCTTTGCTCTATGGTCCTTGTCTCCTATTGTCCTTTATTAAACTTTGTAAATTTTCACAGGAGAGTGAATGTGTTTTTCACAGTTCCATGAGGTTCCCCAGTGTCACCATGGTGTCCTTGGACCTGCATTGTCACAACTGACCCATGGCTCCATGAGGTTCCCCAGTGTCACCGTGGTCGCTGTCAGAGGCTGGATGAGATCGATGTCCCAGGACACCTTGGGCTGAGCTGTCAATCAGTCACACAGAGGGGACAGCGCTAACCCAGCCCTGATTGCCCGAGCAATCAGAAATCCCACCTGGGGGAGGCCCACAAAGGCCCAGGGCCTTAAAACACAGAGCACAAGGTCAGCCCCTGCTATGGACTCTGCCTTCTCCTGGGGTTTGTGTCTCACCCACACTGGAACGCCAGGAGCTGGGAGCCACGTGCGTGTCTTTCTATGGAGCTTCTGTCTTTGCGTCTTTCTCTCTTTCCTCTCCTTCTAATGCTCTTTCTATGGAACATTTTTTGGGTACCTCAACAACTAAAGTGTTTAAAGGTTTCCAGGTTAAATGGGCTGAGTGAATTAAGTTAATTCTAGGGTGTTTTATGTTGGATTGGATGTTGTATTAAATCCTTTTCCAAAGTTTCTTGCTTTTTTGTACTTTGCCAGTAAAATTGTGGGGGGTCCCAAATGGCCGCTGAGGGTCACTCGGGGATCCTGGAGGGTCTGGGGGACACTTACGGCACAGATGGGGGCGGATACCGGGGTTCTGTAGAGCGCGGGGCATGACGGGCATTGTAGTCCCGGCTCCAATGGGGCTCTATTAGGCTGCGAGGCATGATGGGAGTTGTAGGCAAAAGAAAAGACAGCACTGACTCCAGGCACCGCCCCCAAAGCCACAATCCCCGGCGATGATTGGCTGCGGGTGATGATGGGCGGGAGCCTCAGCAAATGGGAGGCGGTGAAGGCGGGAACAGCCCATTCAACCCCTCCAGTCCCTCCCAGTACAGCCCAGTGCATCCCCAGTTCATCCCCAGTACAACCCCAGTGCCCCTCCAATCCCTCCCAGTACAGCCCAGTCCCTCCCAGTACACCTCAGTTCATTCCCAGGCCCTTCCAGTTCCCCCCAGTGCCATCCATAGTCTGCTCCAGTGTCCCCCAGTCTTCCCCACAGCGTTCCCGCCCATTGCGGGGCAGCGGCGCAGACGGAATGTCCTGCGGCCCAAACCTCCTGCTCCTGCCACACAGCGCCCAGCGTTCTCCCCCTCCTCCTCCTCCTCTCCCAGCACGGCACAAATTCCAGCTCGGAGGAGGCTTCCCCAGAGAGGGCTCCTGCTCCTGTTTCAGCCTCCGTGACCCTGCAGAGGAACAGGGCATCTTTCAGGCACTTCCACAAGCTCAGGCTACCCATTTCATGGGGAATCTGGGGTGAAAATGGCCTTTTTCCAAAAGATAATTGCAGAGGAGATGGATTACAAATTATAAGGGAAAAATTACACTTCTTACAGACAAAGTCGACCAAGTCATTGCCTGCATTTTTCTTTTCAGATTCTTTCAGTCATCTCCTGAGAGCTCCAGCTTGTTCTGGTGCTTTCCATGAACTGATTGAACTCCTGATTTATATCAGTGCACTAGATGTAGAAGCATCTGAACTGAACACAGAAACAAACTCCCTCTGTCAGCCCATTTTCATCTTCTAGATCACTTTCAAGATGTGCATGGGGATGTTGCAATGCTGATCAGACAGCTCTCCATTTCTGGCTGCAGGCTCTGCAGATTCTTTCTCTGCATTCAGTCAGGCTTGTGCTCCCTAACAATTCCTGGTAGCCCATCATGTTTTCTTAGGGTAGAACAATAACAATGAAATCCTTACCAATGGCACAACTGCCCAGCCCACAAGGAAAAGAAAGAACAAGCTGCCAAGTTCTTCAAACATTTGTCCTGCTTTGCTGCAAGAGTTGTGCTGCACACACGGTGTGGAATGCCAAGAGAAGCTGCAGCTGGTGGCACATCTTGAGATAGAAGCTTCACCTCGTTCTCCAGGAAAGGTTCTTGGAAAGAGCAAACAGGCCCCGGCCCCAGCGCCGGCTGCTCCCGGGCCCCGCGGAGGACACAGGCGGCGCAGCCGCTGCCGCCGCCTCCGCTGCGGCTTCCCCGGCCCGAGCTCCGCCGCTCGGCAGCGCGGCCGCCGGCCCCGAGCCGCCGCTGTCCCGTTGCCAGGAGCGAATGCCTGGGGATGGCCGGCCCGGGGCGCTTGAGGGGCGCTCGGGGGCCGCTCCTGGCCCCGGGCCGAGCGCTGACAGCCGCGTCCCGCCGGCAGGGAAGGCGCAGCAGGGCCTGCAGGAGCAGTACCGGCTGGGTTCACTGCTGGGCCGCGGCGGCTTCGGCAGCGTCTTCGGGCGGGGATGAGCTGGGGCCCAGCAGGGTGGAAGCCGCCGGGACGCCTTGATGGAGAGCGGGCGTGGGGCCAGCGCAGGGCGCAGAGCATCCCGGGCTGGGCGAGGGCTTCCCGAGCCCCGGCACGGCCTCAGCCCCACTGACGGCATCGTGCTCCTCCCGCAGCCCGACGGCACCAGCGCACCCCTGGAGGTCGTGCTGCTGGCCAAGGTGTCCACTGGCTTCCCCGGTGTCGTCCAGCTGCTGGAGTGGCTTGAGCTCCCCAACGACATCGTGATGGTGCTGGAGCGCCCAAAGCGGTCTCAGGACCTGCACCATTTCATTCGGGCACGGGGGTTCCTGTCCGAGGAGGTGGCGCGGGAGCTGTTCCGCCAGGTGCTGGAGGCCGTGCGGCACTGCACCAGCTGCGGGGTCCTGCACAGGGACATCAAACCACGGAACATCCTGGTTGACCTGGCCACCGGGGAGGCTAAATTGATCGACTTTGGCTGTGACACCTACCTGCAAGACACAGCCTACACTCACTTTGCAGGTGAGTCCACACAGGGGTGTGCTCGCGGTCCCAGCATCTCACGGCCCAACATCTCCCAGGCCAAGCTGGCTGTGGCATCGGGGATTGTCCCTTTTGCTCCCCTTGATGGCTCTGAGATTTCAGCCGAGTTGTGTTTCAGCAGGGCTGGGTGGGGAGCCAGCTTCCAGCCCTGCTGGCAGCCTTTGCCCACCACTCTGCCCAGGGCTGGGGCTGGGGCTGGGGCAGCCAGCCCAACAAAAACACCCGTGGGTGGGGGCAGCAGAGAGGGGGGGCCAGAACCTGTGCCCCAGCCGGTTTGGTGTGCAGGTGAGAAAGGGCTTGGACTGCTCCACTCACCTGGTTTGCTTTGAATTCATAATGGTTTTTGGGGCAATGCAGGCAGGGAGGATGAAGGCATGGTTTTCCCCAGCACTGAGTGGGTTTTTCCTTGTCATGGTCGGGCCTTGCCAGGGCTTCAGCTGCCCTCTTCCAGCATCTGTGGCTTCTTTTCCAACCCCAAGTCTGTACACAAGTCCCAGGTGCTGGCGAGAGGGCAGCGGTCACCCCGTGTGCCACTGGGGCAGCCCCCGCATGCCCAGGGATGCTGGGGCCAGGCTCTGGGAGCAGCAGCATCCCCCTGCTGAAGCCCATCTCTATTCCATAGGAACACGGTCATACAGCCCCCCGGAATGGACCCACTTTGGCTGGTACTACGGCAAGCCAGCTACTGTCTGGTCCCTGGGCATCGTGCTGCACCAGATGGTCTGCGGGGAGCACCCTTTCAGGGGGTGCCAGAACATCAGCTGGGACCATCAGCTCTCACTGCCACAACGGCTCTCTCCAGGTGGATCCTCATCTCTGGCCACAGGGGCAATACCAGTGCTGGGAGACAGCAGCAGCTCGTGAGCATCCCGCTCTGGCAGCTACTGAGGAGGGGGCACATGTCCTGCTCTCCTGCTCTCCTCCAAAACAGGGAATTGATGGGAAAGTTTAGGCCCAGCTCTGAGCACATCCAGCATGGCCTGGGCACGGGAATAGTGGGGCAAAGCCAACAGGAGCCTTCTCCAACTGACCGGCGGGTTCTGGTTTCTCTGCCCAGAGTGCCAAGATCTGATCAGGAGGTGTTTATCCATGCTGGACATGGAAAGGCCTTCGTTAGAAGAGCTGTTGTGTGATCCCTGGATGCAGGACGTTCATCTGCCCTAGAAGAAGGGAGAGAGCCACAGGCACACTCTGATGCAGGGCCCTGGTAAGTTACAGCCCCACACACGCATTGGCAATCAGAAGCACAGGAACCCAGACTTTTTTGTGCTGCCTGTGTCACTGCCCAGAGGTCATCAGATGGGAACACGCAGCCCTTATGCTGCAGCTGAGCTGCTCTGCCCAGCACTGGTGGCCGCCATCTGAGCTGGTTTTGCCTTCCTTGGTTCCCTGACAGCTGGGGCCCTGGGCAGAACCCTGACAGCCTGGTCTCAGCCCCAGGGAAGGAGAAGGAGCCCCTGGAGAAGCTGTAGCAGGTGGGGCTGCTGCTGCTGGAGACAGCGAGGACGACATCAAGGATGACAACCTCTTGCTCCACCTGGTCACCGGCAGGCTGAAGATGACGTCACTTTGATTCTGGCACCTTCTCCAAAGCCAGGCTCCACAGGGAATTTGCAGATGAGTCCACACGCAGGGGATGTTCCCAGATTTGGGCATTGCACAGCCTGGCCGGGAACCAAAGGTTCCCCCTTTGCTGGGGCGGATGCAGCTGATCCTTCAGTCGGCTGCCCAGCTGCTTTTGGCAGGGCTCGGGGCATGGGCTGGGGTGGGTACGAAATGGGAGTGGGCTCCTGGCCCTGCCAACAGCCCCCACCACCCACCGTGCCCCGGGCTGGGGCTGGGGCTGGGGTAGCCAGCCCGACACAAACCAACCTCCATGGTGGGAGCAGAGGTGGGACTCCAGAACCTGTGCAGGGGCTGCTTTGCTTTGCAGGCAAATAAGGGCTTGGGCTGCTCCCCTGCCCTTCTTTGCTTTGGGATCACTCTTATTTTGGGGGGCAGTGCAGGGGGAAGGGAGAAAGCCTGGGCTTCCTTCACCTGTGAGTGGGTTTTTCCCTGGCATGCAGGGGTTGGGCCTTCCTCAAGCCCCAGACAGAGATATGATTTTTGACCTTTTTTCTTGTTTCCCCTTTTTGTCTGTAATCTACTTTCAATAATTTGTTGTGTGTTTTTCTAGAGGAAGCGTTCTAGGTGGGGTCCAGTCTGGATGGGGAAGTGCTTGGGAGCAGCTGCAGCGTGGATGGGCCGTGCCCTTGGAGAAGGCTGAGGACATCGTTTGGGACCAGCTTTTCTTCCAGCGGTGGATGGCGTCAGGTGGGTCCCGTCTGCTGGGCATGGTGGGATCAGAGCTTTGGGGAGATGGCAGCGAGCACAGGAGCATCCTGCTCTGGGCAGCTGCTGAGGGCTGGATGTGCCGTGGCTGGCTGCAGGCTGGGCACATGTCCTGCCCTCCTGCTCTGCTGCCAAAGGCAGCAGTGATGGGCAGCTCTGGGCACCGCTCTGGGCACGGCCAGCATGGCCTGGGCACCGCGGGCGGCTGGGACAAGGGGACAGGAGCCTTCAGCTGAGGGGCACTTTCTGGTTTCTCTCCTTGCAGACGGGCTCTGCGGGTGCTGAGGCTGCTCTGGGCTCTGCCAGGGCTCTGCTGGAGCTCAGCACCGGGCCCCAATCAGCCAAAGAAGAAATGGTGTGACCTGCAGCACAGACTTGCTTGAGCGTTTCAGCAACACAGCTCAAGTTTGCAGAGTGTACACCTCCAAGGGAAAACATGCCACCACCCAAAAATTAAACTTGTTCAATACTTTTCTGAGATGAAATCAATCTGGGATGACCCCAAATGACATTTTGCAGTTTGCTCAAGCTGTAGCTCAGCCCTTCTCTGAACAGTTCTCTCCCCCACCTGCATTTTACTTCCCAACTGCTCCCTCTTTTCCCCCAGTGAATTCCCAGCCTGTGGCAGTCTCCATCACACTTCTGCCTTCCTTGATGCCCCTCACCACGAGGAAGGCCGAGCCCCCAGCTTAGGGACTCATCCTGTCACTGGCTGAGGAGCAGCAATGTCTCAGAGGTCTGGTTGGATTTTAGTGGCATTCAGAGCTGCTCTCCAGCCCTCAACTCTCCTCACTGCTGAGATCCCACTCCCTTTTCCTTGTCCTTTCAGCAGGATGAGCTCTGTGAATCCCCTTGGGCCTCCCCACTCTTCCCAGCCCATGCACCCACCTCAGTTAGGCTGAAGCTGCAGCTTCTCTGTCTCCTCTGGCACACCAGTCCAGTCCCCTGTGCGGGGAGCCCCAGCCCCAGAGCGCAGCACCCAACAGTGCCGTCCGGGCTGGAGCAGCTGCCCTGCAGCCCTGGCTTGGCTCTTGGTGGCAAGGGAATGCTCCCTGTTTGCAGCTGTCCCTGCAGGATGGCCCCAGGGCAGAGCCCAGCTCCCACTGCAGCCCTGAAGCTTGGGGCAGACAGTGGTCCCAGAGCTGAGGTTCATGGGGAGCACCCGCAGCTGTGCCTGGCACTCTGTTGCCGTGTGTCACAGTGCAGGCTGCCTTGTACTGGTGAATGGACCAGCCCCTGCTTTGACTGACAGGGGCCTCGCCCATCACATCTCTCCCAAGGCTGCAGGCATTTCACAGGCCAGAATCTGAAGGGGCGCAGAGGACAGACCAGTGAAATTATCCAGACTGGCTTTTTCAAAGGCCCCTTAGAAGGAAGGGCTTGAGCACAAACCCTCTCTGATTGCCCCATGAACATTGGGCTGAGTGGTCTCTTTGGCTCCAATCCACTTTCCTCCTCAAGCCAACGTTACCCACTGCCTCCCACATCCCCCCCGTGCCTTCCCACTCCCTTGTCCTGTCAGGGCTTTCGCAGCCCCTCATCCCTTGGTGGCCCCATCCCCTCAGGGTCTCCCTCAGCCCGGCCAACCTGCCCGGCAGCAGCGCCACAGCCCCACAGGAGCTCCTGAGGAGCCCCATCCAGAGGCACCTCGGAGCCCTCAGCAATGCAGCCAGCAACACACGGGCAGGAGGACACAGATGGCGGTTCCTGCCTGGGACAGGGCTTGTGGCCATCTCCAGGCACCGGTCTCACAGGGATCCCTGGAACTCCGGCCCCTGCCCACCGGCTCTGTTGGCAGCACAAAGGCTTCAGCAGAACCACCAAAGGCCAAGGGGCTTCTGGCCATTTTCCCTGCAAGCCTGCACGTGCCTGGGCAGCTTGCTGAGCCCAGGCACCCTTTGCTCCCTCTTCCCCTATGCCCTGCAGAGCCTGGGCAGCAAAAGAAAAATCCTGGGAGTCTGTCTATTAGAACACATCCTATATTTATATCCTACAGAAAAGCAAAAAGAACGAAAGAACAATCTTGAAGAAATTAAACATTCCTGCTGGCTCAGGTGGCCCCAGCAGACAGAGCCTCTGGGATCAGCACTCTGCACAGCTCCAGCAGCGCAGCCAGCCGAGCCCCAAGAGACGAGGCCGTGTCCTCCATGCCCTGCGCAGCTGATCATGCAGGCTGTCCAAGATGGAATATCCAGCTCTCTCTACTGCCTGGAGGATGTACAACGTTTGAATTGCCAGGCTTCCAACGGCGACGCTGATGTCATTTGCCGTGCCTTCAAGGGCTGAAAGAGAGAGCAACAGAGCCATGGTCAGATTCCGGATCTGAGGGGACCCGAGGAGACCTCCCTGCCAGGGCCATCCCAGCCGGCTCCGGCCATGGCCAGCAGGGAATAAGGGACAAATGGGATCAGCCCGAAGCTGCTGGCCACAAATCCCCCAGGTGGCCCTGAAATCTCCGTGTGCTCTGCCCACGCCGCCCCTCGTCCGCACAGGGAGCAGAGCCCTGCGCAGCCGGGGCACGGCTTGCAGCTCCCCCGCCAGCCCCCGCTGACAGCCCGCTGCCCTCACTCACCCTCACAGATGAGCTGGAGCTCTTCTTTCTTCCCCCTCAGCTGCCGCCCGGCCATCCCTGCCAACACAGAGCCTGTCACAGCCCAGCGGCACAGCTCCCTGCCAGCGGCGCTGCCAGCCCTGTGGCCACACGGCCTCCTGGCCCGGCAGGGCTCAGCCGGGCCCTTGCCGCACGCTGCCGCCCAAGGGCACGGCTGCGAGAGGGCGGCAGCAGCGCCCAGGCCAGCCGGGGCTCCACCCCGCCGGGCCCGGATGGCGCTGCCGGGGCAGCAGGCGGGGCTGGGGCCGAGCTGCGGCGGGGCGGGGAGGGAGCCCGGGCTCGCGGCTCACCCAGGAACCTGATGGCCGCCTCTCGCAGGGGCTCCTCTGGGCTCTCCAGGTAGGGCATGGCCTGGCGCAGGTGCTCGGCCGCTCTGCTGCTGTCGTCTGCCAGCTGGAGAGAGCGGCAGGAGGGAAGGCTTGGCGCGGGCTCAGCCCCTGGACCGGGCACTCCCTGCGCCCAGCCCCAGCCTCCCCTGCCCGCACCGCCGTGAGCTCGGGCCCACAGGAGCCTGGAGAAGAGCCCGCGCCGCCTCTGGCTGCAGCAGCGGGCAGGGGCACAGCTGCCAGCCCCGCACACTGAGCACCGCGCTCAGGGGGATTCTCCAGCCTGAGGCCGGCACTTCCAGACCATCCTTACCAGGCACTCGGTGAACTTCCACAGCTTCTTGTTCTTCACCACTTTTTCCAGATCCCTCCTCTTCAGGAACTGGGCCACACAAAGCAGCGTTTCCTGAGAAGCCTGGAGAGCAGCAGAGACACGGAGATGGCCCCACAGCCCAGGGCGCAGGACCTGTGTCCCTGTGCCAAGGCCTGGAGGAGGCTGCAGCCCAGCAGGTGCCAGGGCAGGAGGCAGCTGAGCCGCCTCCCAGGGGGACAGCAGCAGCCCACGAGTCCTCACCTGTGCCACACGCCCATCCTCATCATGGCAGTGGAAGAAGAGTGGCAGCAGGCTCTGGCGCACGTGTGTCTTCAGGGCCTTTTTGTCCTTTTGCAGTGGAAGAGACAGCAATGTTTGGAAGAGCAGGATGGAGAGCAGCTGCACCTGGCTATTGTCCTGTATGAAAGGAAGAAAAAAAGACCTGAGCATCGGCTGCATGGGGCTCAGCTTGGCTCAGGCCTGGAAATCCACAGGGCACAAAGTGTCCGGGCAGCAGCCAGTGGCTGTGGCTGGAGGCAGCGAGCCTTACGTGGTCAAAGAGTGGCAGGAGCGCCTCAACCAGCCGCAGTGCAATGGAGCTGCCTATCAGCATGTCCTTGTCCCGGGAGATAAAGCTGAGGAGCATGACAGCCATGCTAACTATCTCTCCATCTGCGTCGCACAGGAGCTCCACAAGACTTTCAGTCAGGCTCCACATTTTTTCACTCTGTGCGGAACACAAGTTTGTGAAACGCCATCCTGCTGCCGCAGGGCCTAGAGGCCAAAGGGCTGTTGCGGAGCACTTGGGCAGCTGAAGCAGGAGGCAGGAGAGCTGGGAGCAGCTGCCCCAGTGCCTAAAGCCCAGCAAAGCCCAAGCGACTGCATTCCCGAGGGCAGCCTCAGCCGCTGCCCCCTTCTCACCATCGAGGGATTGTCAATGAGCTTGAGAAGGGCCCTGAGCGCCAGGCGACGCCTGTCCCTGCACTTGCTGTGCAGGTGCCTTGACAAGATTTGCAGGACTCTGTTAGCACTGCCTCCACTCAAGTTCAGGCACTCGAGGACCTGAAAGGCACAGGGCAGTGACAGGGGACCCGGCCGGCAGGAGCCCGGAACCGCACAGGGCTGGGCCCAGGCAGCAGCACAGGGCGCGGGCACCCGTCCCAGGCAGCTGCAGCTACGAGAGGGCAGAGAGCTGGGAGGCAGCTGAGCGAGGCAGCGCTGGCCATCAGGCTCACCTCCACAAGGAAGGCCAGGGCGGGCAGCTCCCAGCGTGGCTCCAGTGTGTTGAGCAGCTGGAGCAGGTAGCGAGCGATCCGGGAGCACAAGGGGATGGAGACACGGGATATCTCCCTGGCAGGAGAAAAAGTAACCAAGACTTTGGGCCGGGGGACAAACCTCTCCCAGGACAGACTCACAGAGGTCTGGTCTTTCCCCAGCATCCTGCAAGGGGCCCTGGGCTATTTGGGAGGCAGCTCCTTGTGGGTACCCTCCTCTGCCAGCCTTTTCCAGTCTGCTTGGCTGTGCCTCGGTGACAAGGCCCTCTGGCCCACGACCACTGGGACTGTGTGGGGCACCCTGGGCACAGAGCACAAATGTCAGAGGCAGCGGGGAGAAGGGGGTCTCACCTGGCCAGCAGACCCACGGCATAGTGGTGGGTGTCAGCACACAGCAGCGTGTCCCAGCCACGCTTGCGTTCCATTGCCAGCACCACATCCTCGTGCTCCATTTGGCAGAGCAGGGACTTCAGGGTTCGCACTGCAAACCTGCGTGCAGAGCAAAGCCCAGGTAACACTGGGAGCACTGGCTCCTGCCCAGGGATGTGGCAGGGACAGAGGAGTGGGATGGAGTACCTGTTGGGGCTGGTGGCAAGGCCGTATTGCTGCTGGCATCCCTTCCAGAAGGTATCGACCTCCTCTGGCATATCCAGAGTGCTGAAGAACACTTGGAAGAGCAGATGCACAAGTAGGTGGGGGAAATACACCGTCACCATCTGTGGGACACAGGGCACCTGGAGGATCTTCCACATCACCACAGTTGCCTGCAAAGGACAAAGCCCCCCGAGACAGCGCTCAGTGCCGAGGTGTCCGTGTGGCAGGGCCCGAGCACGGGAGGGAGAGGCCCGGAGAGACGCAGGGGGAGCAGCGGGCCTGGTGCCCCTGAAGCTGCCCCGAGGCCAGGTTTCAGCCCAGCGCCTGAGGCAGGGAGATGCAGTGGGGCAAGGAGGATGGAGAGCTGCTGGGCAGGTGGCCTTGGGACCAGCAAAGGCCAGTTGCAGAAACTCACAGCCAGGACAAAGACACCCGTTTTGTCCCCATCAGAGGTGAACGTGCTGTGCTCTGGCCAACTCCCCAGCACATTGAGGAGCATCAGCTGCACTGGCTCGGCAGTCCTGGGCGAGCACATGATGCTCTTCCACATGGTGAAAGCAGCTCTGCGGGGTTAGAGCTCTGTCTCAGGGGGATCTGGGACACAGCACCGTGGCCTGGGCAGCAGCGGGGACCTGAGCTGGCTGCCGGCTCTGCCTCTGCCCACTGCCCCTCGCCAGCAGCACCCAGGCAGCCCAGGCCTGTGGGGACAGGCCCCTGAGGGGCAGCGAGGGAGCATGGCAGCAGGCTCGGGGGCTGAGGTGCCAGGGCTGGCAAAGGGAGCAGCCAGAGGGCCCTGGGGACTCTCTGTTGGTCAGACACCTGGCACAGGCTGTACAGGCTGATGGGCTGGGGAGCCCTGAGCCCTCTGGGCAGGTGGCCCCATACCTGTCACAGGATGGGGCCACACACAGGAGTGTCATTACTACATCGGCAGGCTGTTCTTCAGTGAGATCCAGGAGGGCCCTGTTCAGTCTCTGCTCAGCAAACTGATTGTCCATGAGCCACTCGTGGATGTACCTCACCATGGCGGGCACCTGGAGAAGGCACGGGGAGACTTGGAAAGCTGCCAGAGGGAGGAATGTCCCCAGCTTCCCCAGAGAAGTGCTTCCCTTCCCACCACACTGCCATGGCCTCAAAGGCTTCCAGTGACCCGCAGGTGTGGCTTGGGAGGCCAGGCAATTCCTGGGAGGATCAAACCCTCAAACCACAGGCCGCTTATTTGCTTTGGATTGCAAAACCCGCCCTCTATGAGCATATCCAGCAGGGCAGCAGAGGTCTTGGTTTTGAAGGTGTGTGAATATGCTCTGAGCCCTTTGCCCATGGTGCTGGTCTCTTCCTCCTGAATCCTCTTGATGAATTTGCAAACCAAGTGTAGGAGAAAGGCAGGAAGCCAGGGATGTTCCATGGAATGCTCCAAGCACGGTGCTCGGCTGAGCGGTGACAGCAGGCCCAGCCCAGGTGGGGATGGCTGCAGGTACCTCCACTGTTCTGCGGAAGAGGCCACGGGCGGGGTCCTGCTCTTGTGTGCGGTCCACGGCTGCATCTGGCAAAGAGCGAGCGCAGCCAGAGCTGAGGGGCTGCGGGAGAGGCCGGAGAACACAGCCCAGCCCTGAGCTCCCCAGGCAGGGACAGCCCCGGGATGCCCCAGGGGATGGAGCACGGCCGCTGCGGGGTGTCTGCCCGGCCCCTCTTCCGTCCTGTCCGTGGGCATGTCCCCAGGGGATGGGATGGGATGGGATGGGATGGGATGGGATGGCATGGGATGCCATGGGATGCCATGGGATGCCATGGGATGCCATGGCATGGGATGCCATGGCATGGGATGCAGTGGGATGGGATGGAATGGTGCCAAGCTGGCTGCAGGCACCAACCCTAAGCCCAGCTCTGCCACTCACCCTCCTGTAGAGTCTTCAACCGCAACACCTCTTTGATCTCCTCTATTGGGGCAGCTCCAGGGCCTTCTTCCTCCTCCTGCACCCAGGCCAGCTTGGGCCCTCTTAGGGATCTCTGCTCCATGGCAGTCACTGGATTTGTGGCGAGTTGCAGGAGAGATGCCTCGGAAAAGCTCCGAGTCAGCGAGTCCTGCAGTCGTGCCTGGAAGGCACCTTCAGGAGAGAAGCCTCAGGAAGGCTACAGGACAGCAAGTCCTGCACTCTGGTCTTGAGGGCTCCTGCCACAAGGACAGGAGACTCCTGTCAAGGATTGTGGTCAGGCCTCGAGGGCACCGGTGGCAGGGATGGGAGATGCCTCCGGGGCACCAAGTCCCACGGTCTGCCCTCAAGGGCACCTGCAGAAGAGAAGCCTCAGGAAGGCCACAGGTCAGCAAGTCCTGTGGTCTGGCCTCGAGGTCAGCTGCAGGAATAACGCCTGGGAAAAGCTCCGGGTCAGACACGAACGAGTGCGCTGTGCGGGGGCTCCTCACGGCACCGCTCTGTCCCGTCCTGTCCCGTCGCGTGCTCCAAGCACTCTGGCGTGGTCTTGTCACCGCCAGCTCCTATGTCACCCTGTGTCACAAAGGGCCCTTGGACATGCTGTCCTGTTCCATGACACGGTGACCACGCAGCACCGTGTCACAAAGGGTCCCTGCACACACTGCCCCCTGCCCTGGGGCCGCCCCCACCCACCCAAAGTGGCCCAGGTTGGAAGGAATTCCTCACCCCAAGTGTCTAAGACAGCCCGACAGGGTCTTTAGGAACGGCTGAAACCATCAGCAAACGCTGCCCTGCTCCGCGGGCTCAGGGCAGCAGAAGGAGCCCCCAGGGCTGCCGACGCAGCTGTGCTGGGAATGGCACGGGGCCTTCCACAGAAGCTGGCACGGCCTCCTTGGGACACGTCCCGGCTGGTGGCCATCCTAAACCAGCGGGTGTGACACAGACAAGGAACGTGTGGGCCAGGGCACCAATGCTGCTTGGACCCCTGGGGCCCGGGGAGCGCTGACATCAGCAGGTGTGGCAGAGTCCCTGCCCAAGCAGACCTGCCACCCCCCGGGCCCTGGCAGCTCTGGTGCCCTTCTCCTGCCCCAGAGAGAGACCTGTGCCCGTGGGGGGCTTCTGTGCCAGAGGGAGCCAAAGCCCACGTGCATTGGGGGCTGCGCTCCTGCCTGCAGGGGCTCTTGGCAGGAGCACCTGGAGCAACTGCTGGCAACACTTGGTCTCTGTCAGAAGCTCTTACTCCATGCTGAAATTATTTTCTCATTGAAGTTCTTGCCTTCTGCACAAAAACACCTTAGTGGCCAAGGCACGGAAGAATCTGGCAAGTAAGAATCCTCAGTTCAGGAAAGCTTGACTTCCCATTGTTCAACTGAAGTAGTTCCAAAAATTTGCAGACTTCCCAAATTAATTGGGATGGCCTGAGGAGGTGAAGATTTGGAAGTAATGAGCACAGACATACCAAAGTACTTAGCACAGTTAGCATAAGAAAAACCTGGCAGGCCTAACTTGACCTGAGAGTGACTTGACAAAAAGCTTTAGCCATAGTCTAGCAGAAGAACTAAGGGCAAGTGTGGAGTAAGGCCTGTGCAGGGAAGCCATGAGGAAGACTTTGTGCTGCTTTGGGGCATGGAGACGGCTCCTGGCCAGGGCCTGGACATCAGCTTCCAGTACAGCAATCTGACACAATGTATTTCTAACCACCTGCCTATCGAATCACTTCAGCAGTGCAAAGATGGATGGTATGTTTGATACAATTCCTACATTAACCCACTGGAATTTATAGGTGGTGGAAAAACATTGCAGTGGGTGCAGACCCCTGCCCTCCTGGCTTTTGGCAGTCAGTGCATTTTCTGCTGATTTCTTTGAATAAGGGAGACCCCTCAGGACTGCTGTATCCTGAGGGAACACCGTTGGCCTTGACCTGAAGGCACCTGCACCAGCTTAAAATCAGCTGCCCCAGCTTGCAGGACCTCTCTTGGCCAGCATCCTGACGTGGATGCAGGACTGCTGCGAGGCACTGCTGGGACCCAGCGGGACGGGACCGGCTGTCTCGTGTCCACGTAGCACCCCCTGACACAGCCAGGGTCATCCCGAAACCAGAGAAACGCTCACGTGTCAGCACAGGGGAGCAAGGAGCACTGGGCTCCTCTCAGGGTATCTCAGCTGGGCTGGCTCCACAACACAGCCCCATTTTAAGGCCTGCTGATGCCCAGCTGCCAGAAATGCCTACCTTGCTCTCTCCAAGATGCACAGGGAGAGCCAATGAGCAGGACGCCTTGGGAGGCAAACCTTCCCTGCCTTTTCTGAGGCCAGGGACACACCAAGATCCAACAAGACTCTCCACGCTGCGTGGTCCACACAGCCCAGCTCTGTGCTGGCCCTGGGCCACAGCAGCATCCCCCAAGCAAGAGGCAAATGCATATTGCCAAGAGTTGAAACCCAGCAGACAGGGAAGATGTGAAAAGTGTGTGCATAAAGGCCTTTTAATTCACAGCTCTCAAAGAGAGCTTTGGGGCTCAGTGCTGGACAGAGGCGCTCCTGCTCACACCTCTGTCCAAAGGGGGGAACACACCCTGCTGCAGGTGCTTGGGTTGGTCTCCATAGGTCCAGGCGGATGCCAAACCTGCTCTTCACAGCCTTCTCCCTTGCTCTGCCCCTCTGCCAAGTGCAACGAGCCTCAAAGACTGAAAGGACCACAGAGAGACAAGGGGGACACTTGCACCTGCCTCCCTGGGAAGCACTTCCCTTGAGAAGCAAGCCCCTTTCCTCCAAAGGCATTTCCCCAAAACATGTAGCTTTCCTGGGGAACACCAACACACTCTTAAGAAAAGCTGGCAAGGCTGAATGACTTCAGGTCCTTTCAGGGCAGGCAGTCCAGCTGTAGCTCCTATTCCCCCAAGTGTGTTTCCAGGTGGAGGTTCAGAGGTGCAGCCCCAGGCCTCTACAAATACAAGCTGCCACTGCCTCTTCACCTGCCTCAACTCCTGCTGGGGTCACGGCAGCAAAACCAGGCTGTTCCAGCCAGAGCCCAGAGCCCTGTTCCCGCAGGACACTCTTGCCAGCACCTCCTGCAAATGAACATCATCTAGGATATCATGCCTGGTTCCACAAGAAATTCGTCACACATTCCCCTTTTTCTTTCTGGACAAGCCAGGCTCTATTTACAATAGACTCTAAACTTTTCTTCATACACGAAAAAATACTGCCAAAGATAATAAGCACAGCAAAAGTGACAAGAAGGATTCTAATTCTTCCATCAAGAAGTTTTCAGCCATCCAGTAATTCCACAGTTTCTTGAGCCATTTGCCAAAGGATTTTCAACAATAGTAAGCTTTTTCATATTCTCTTGAAGTAGGGAAAGTCTTTGTGAATGGATGTCGGAGAGAGAGGTGCTGCGGGAGACAAGACTCATGACCTCATGATCATCAAGTCTCAGTTTATTGCAACAAATTACAAAGTTATATATACTCGTTAATAGCCATGCATATTGCAAAAGCCAAGCTCATGATTGGGTTGCTGTGTGATTTGCCAACTGCCTGGTTCGGTTGCTCTTGCTGTTCTTGTGGTTGATACTTCTTTTCTTCTCTATCAATTCTACATGCTAAGCAGTTCAGCATCCTGATTCTTGCAGACTCTGATTTCTACATATCCTGATTTCCTACACCCAGGTCATGCTGACTGTTGCAGCAGTCACGTAGCCCCTCATACTTTGACCAATTTTACAATTTCATGTACCTTGCTGTTTAACCATTCTTCTGCCAA